>NW_005178479.1:0-20790 GCF_000350225.1 Chondrus crispus | reverse complement strand
GCTCCTCCACCCCGCCCGGCCCCGTTACCGCCCACCCCCTTTTCGCGCCCGTCTCGCTGGCCCCGCCCGGCTCGTCCGCCTCGCACCAAAGCCTGTACGACCTCGTCCTCCCCGGCACGCACGACTCGGCCGCCTACTACACCCGTCCGGACCTCGTCTCCCGCTCCACCGTCCTCCCCCTACGCGTGCGCCCCATCCGCCGCGCCTTCGCCTCCGTCCAGTCCGACTTTGCCCTCACGCAGAACCTCGACATTCTCTCGCAGCTGCGCGCCGGCGCCCGCTTCCTGGACATCCGCGTCTCCAAGCGCCCGCACACCTCGCAGGATGACACCTTCTGGACCATCCACGGCATGGTCCTCTGCGTCCCGCTCGCCGACGTCATCCGACAGATCAACCAATTCCACGACGAGACCGCCGCCCACACCTGTGTCACCGTCGTCACCGTCTTCCGCGCCTACCTGCTAGATGAAGAGGAGGAGCGCCAGCTAGCCGACTACGTCCTCGCCGAGCTGCGCCACCCCTACTTCCGCGGCTCCTCCGACGACCTGCGCACCGTCCCGCTCAGCGACCTCCCGCGCAACGTCATCGCCGGCTTGCGCGGCTACCGCCTGGACGTCGCCTGGGGCCAGGACCCGTGGCTGGACACCAACTCGGCCGACGAGAAGATCGCCTTCCTGTCGCGCACGCTGGCCGCCACCAAGCCCCACCCCCTGCGTAACAACCTCTTCGTCCTGGGCTGGACCGTCACCCCCTCCGTCCTGGACATCGCCTTCCGCGTCCTCTCGCTCGGCACCCTGAGCCCCGGCGTCAAGCAGGAGGCCGTCAAGATGAATCGCCGCTTTTCCCCGTTTTTGAACGACCACACTCAGCATATGAGTGAGCGCGTCAACGTCATCTTTTTTGACTGCTTCGAGGCACCTCATGCCGAGATTGTCAGGTCGCTAAACACCTTTGCCTCCGATACCGATGACTCCGCCGAATCATGACACGCCGTCCAACTCGCCGGAGCCGCAGCTCGCTTACCCTTGCTCTTTGTGTTTGTTCTTTTTTTTTGGCGCCGCCGACGCCGCGCTCACAGTGCCATCGCGCAGCAGGCCCGGAAGAGCGACGGTACGTATTGCCCCGTGCCATGCGACAAGTATGGGACGTGAAGCACGTCGTGGCATAGAGTTTGCGTGCCTTGTGAGCCCACTCCCATCTGTACACTACATCTACGCAGCAAGAGCCAGACCTGGTCCGTCACTTTGCTGCACCACTCTCCATACAGCCTGTCGCGAACGAATTGTAGTGGCGTTCATGCTCATGTCCTCTCGTTTAACTGGCTGCATTACCGTATACTACTAGTAAATTCGAATGAGTTCTATGAGTTCTATAGATACACACGTGACGGTAGATATCCTGGTGGTGCGAAAAGGATAATAAAGAGACCCCTTGCAACCAGTGCCTCACCAGTAATCTTAACGGCAAGAGTGCTTTACTTGACTTGCTTTTTCTTCCTCTTTCGAGGCGTTCCTACATCCTTTGACTCTGAAATCGTCTTTCGTTTCGATTTTTTCTTTCCGCTCTTGATGCTGACCGTCGACGGGATACCGTCTGCCAGTGCGTTTTTTGGTAAAGCCGCTTTCCACTCATCCTTCGATCCGCCGACTTTGAAATTCGACATCCGGGTCCCCTTCTCCGTCGCGCCGGCACCATCTTCCTCAGCCTTTAAGGATTTGCCCGGCGTCCCTTTCTCATCGGATGGGTCGTCTGTCGATAAGGCGGCGAACTCAGCCTTGTTCGAGTTCGGTAACTCAATTGTAACACCTGGAATCATCCCCCTAGCCCCTTGCGTCTGTCCTATCCGTGAGGCGATATCCGTTTCCTCCATGTCGCGGAGGAACGTTGACATCTTTCGAATGACCTTGTTGAGCAGAGCAAGTACTTGCGACGCCTGGATACCCAGACGTTTTTCAAGGTCATCAACTGAACATCTCTGTAGACCAATGCCCATCAACACGGCATTCTGCGCAGGTGACAATCGAAGCCCGTCTCGTAACCCGAGGCTCCCAGTGCCGTACAACTCGGCCAACTTTGGAATCATGTCAAGAATCACGTGATAGTCGATTAGACTTCGCGAATAAGACTCCAACCGCCGCCTGTCGTAGGGCGTGAACAGACCCTTGATCTCGTCAATTGAGCTGCGCTCTTCAGCATCTCCAGACTCCCGGAATTCAGCGCCTGTGTTCAAGATCGCAAGGGCAAGACCGGGGGGAAGTGAACGGAAATCGTAACCCAGCAAGTGCACAAAGCGACGTCTAAAGTCCTGATTGAATTTTGACAACCAGTCCGAGGGCTTGGTCTCTTCCGATGAACACACAGAGGTTGTCGCCATGATGCATGTGTGCTCTCCAGTCAAGTCATTGGGCGTCAATCGCAAGTACAACGGCATGAAGCCAAGGCGACTCCAGAAGCTATACAAACCTTGCGTAACACCATATGAGACTCCAAGGTAGTCTAAATTCTCCGCTGAACGCTCGTGTAGACGGCGCAATAGAGGTGGGATATTCTTTCGGGGCCCAATGATTTCATTCAGAAGAGTTTTCTTCTGCTGATCTGCATCGCCCTGTTCACTATCTGTATAGCCATTTTCTTGGCCAGCAGGCGGATTTTGCTCTGAGAGCCGTTCAACAGCGTTGTTCTCGAGGGATATGTTATGTTCACCTTTGTAATATTCAAGCAACAATTTCAATGCTCGAGTCCCGTATCCCATCTTTTGAACGTCCGGATGCGTGGCTACTCGAACAACCCTCGCACCTGACAATGTGGCAAAGTCAGGTTCTTGAAACTGTTGACTAATCGTCCATGGTATCAGGTCACCAGAAGCCCTCTGCCCTCGAGATAGCTGCGTCTTTGAGCTCTTCGATGATATCTTGCCCTCCAGGCAGACCTGGATAGCACACAGAACATCAGGTAAACGCTCAGTGTCAGGTCTTGTGGGTGCCAGTAAGACAAATAATCCATGAGCAGGAGCGTCCGATAGCATCTGCAAATCGTTTGGTGAATTCTTGTAATGTGACGAGACGAACAAAGCCATGATACGATGTAGAAAGGCTTCTGACGCACTGTGTCTAGAGAAAAGGGCATCCCTCTCAACGTAATACAATTCGCATTCTTCAGGGTGTGGAGCACCACCGGTAAGAACCTGTCGTACCCCACCAGCTTCAAGGCAAAGCAGATCGTAAAGCCAGGCCTCAACTGGGTCCTTCTGTCCATATCGAATCGGAATTTCCATCTGGACCTCCCTGAAGACACGGCCGGATCCAGTTCGGGAGGACACAGCTGCAGCGTCTCTATCAGATTGACGATTGGAATTTCCATTGACTCCCTTGTATTGTGACGGTACTCGAGCACTCCCTTCTCGTAATTTTGTCATCAGCTTCAACGACAAGCTGCGTCCCGTTCCTTCATATCCGGTGATTGTACTGCACATGAATACAAGATATGGACCAAGCATAGACTCGATCACTGGCAACGGAATCGCCGCCGCTTCATCAATCACCAGCAACTCGGCTTGTGAAAGAGAGCGAGGCGCATCAATTGGATCTATATACTGAATAGTCTGACGGTGACTTCGGAAAACGTTCACTCGTACGATGGCATTGTTCAAGCCAGAATCTGTGCTCTGTATAATTTCATAGTCTGTATGCTCTTGGTAATCCATGGCATCAAAACCAACAAACAAGAAGGCGAAGAAAGTTCGAAGATTTTCGGGTGATGGGGAGGTGACAAAAATGTTGGCGTAGTCGTGAGCTACGGCTGCAGCAACCGCCAACCCAAGGGCCGCTGACTTTCCTCTTCCACGGGACGCAGTCAGTGCGACGGTGCTCCGCAGAGTTTTCTCTGAAATTGCCTCTTCGAAACGCAACAACGCTTTGGCTTGGTCTAAGGTTTTCGCCTTTGCAATAAGCGGCCCAATGGGCGGTGTATCAGCTAGAGACTCCTTCAGCTCCTTCAGTTCAGGTTCGTTTTCCGTGGTGGGTCGGTTCGCTGTTGAGGTCACTTCACCCGACATCGCTCTAACATGAGAAGATATGGGGAGGACGTTCAACTCATCGTCAGCGACGATGGCTGCAGGGCAGTCTGCGAGAGATAGAATGAACCTCTCATTAAATCTTGGCACCACTTTTCTGTGAGCCTCAGTGCGCAAACGAGCATGGACATCCATGGTGATGGAATATAGCTTTTTCAGAGAGGACATGTTGTTAATGAGGATGACAGCTAGCCCACCTCCTTGAACCGTCTCCAAAGTGCGCGCGAGTAAATTTGGAGTAAGTGCCTCGAAGTCTTGCAAGACGCACATCCCATACGTGTTTCCCAGTATTTTGTGAGATTCAGAGTAGTATGCAAATCGAATAGAGGTGGAGGAGATGAAAAGCTCAAATGGGTCGTCTCTGTTGGGGTCAACCAATCCTTGCTTAATGCGCTTCTTAATGATCTTCATGCGCTTCTTCTTGTTCGAGCTAAAGCCCAATTCGTGCTTGTAACACCACAGCACAGATGGCCTCGATTGGAGGGTCATTTTGGAGAGCATGTAGTGCAAGTTGACAACTTGATCACGTCCCTTGTCACCAACCAAAACGATGAGAGAGCGGTGGTTGTTATTGACGCCTTCCTGCAGGCACTGGCGAATTCGCGGGTCGACTTTCTTCTTCATCTTGGCGGTGGCGCAGGCTCCCGAAACGTTCCAGAAGGTCAGTAAGACAAATGGTGCTTTTTTCCAACACCAACAGAATGTGAAGTGAGCTTTTGCGACTCAATTACCTGGCTAGGCAGCAAAACCGAGAGTGTTTGCTGAGAAATGCAGAGGTCTTCAGATATTTACAGAACGCTAGCAACACTGCAATGCGAGCAGGGTTTGTGAAATGGTGCGATACGAAAAGGGGAAGAAGAGTATACGGGACGACGACGATGCCAAAAGTACCTTTAAAGAGGTGAGCAGCCTGGCAATAAATGCATGAATTTTTACTCACGAAGATCAAATCAATTCTGAGGGGTACCCACTGTACCCTTCGTGCGGTATGAAGCCAATGAGAACGAGTAATTCCTCACGAAAATCTCATGGAAAGAGCTTCTAAACCTTTCTCCAAGTTGTCCAGGAGAATACATTTATTCCATCCAGCCCGTATTTACTTGTTTCATTAAACAAATGTACGACATACACACACTGGAGTCCTCGCAACTGAGACACCAAGAACTGACGAGCGTCAATTGGTTGACAGCGTGACTGTTGTTCCACTCTACGTATGGTTCTTCGCTCCGCGAGCTGCACGCACACAACGACGGGATTTCGCCGAGTCTGGGTGATTCATGCATTCTTTCCCATAAAAAGTACATGCTGCGGGACGCCGGACACAAAAAATCTCATCGAATGCCCAGTCGCAGGCGCGCCCGTCCCGCAGCTCTGCTATGCTGTAGATTCATAAGCGAGTCCGACCTTTACATATGTTGATGGGCTGCTCCTGAGCGGTGGGCTCGAATACGTTTGGGACACAGCAAGGCCTACTCAAAACCGAGTATCGGATGGATGCTTCGGACGGAATGCTGACCGTCCTAGCCCGGAGGCTGCGTCGACAGCAACGGAAGTGAGCTGTCACCAAGGTAGCGTAGATGCACCATGGCGTTGACACTGCAAAAGTTTAGAGTGTCTGTAGCGCTGTGAGGTCCGGTTGTTATGTGTAACATTCTCACGGCTGAAAATCCTCTATTTCTACTCTATAAGGCACGATTGCTGTTGCGAGAGGCAGAGGAATCCTTGGAAGCAACTGCAGCCGTCATTCCCCAACCCAAGTTACATAGACCTAATATCATTCTCGTATCCTACTACTTCCTCTCCCAGTGCGGACGTTTCCCAGAAGCACTATAGTATCGATCGCTCGGCGTGCCACAGCGTCAAAATTCTCACTCCGCTGCGACACGAGTATTACTTCAAGACTCTCAAACGATAGCTACGCCAATCAAGTTTATTTGCACAGTTACAATACCAAGCCGTCGTACTTGGTCTGGAACCACTTAATGGCATCGTCCTTCGACACTGTCTGGAACTTGCCGATACTGGATGGGGCGCGGCGGCGCTTCGAGACGCGGTTGCCAGCTCGCTTGAGCACGATGTAGAAATCCATACCGTAGATACCCGTGGTCGGGTCGTACTTAAGACCAAGATCAATATGCTCGTTGATTCCAAATCCAAAGCCACCGGCACCGGCACTCGAGGACCCACCACCGCTGAAGTTTCGTTCTTTCAATTCAAACTCCTTGACTTTCAAGCCACGCTCCAAAATCTCCTCAGCTTTCGGGCCTCGCACAGTAACATGAGTGGCGATCTTCTCATTTCGACGGATGCCGAAGGTCCTAATTGTCAAGCGAGACTTGGAAAAGACGGGTGTCTGGCCAGTAAGCTGCTCCAAGACACGACCGGCACGTGTGAGACGATCACCGGATTCACCGACACAGATGTTGAGAACGAGCTTGTGGACTTTGAGCTCGCGCATAACATTTGCGCTATTCTTCTTCGCAATCGCGGACGTCATCTCTCCGGTAGTCATGCTTCTTGACGAGGCGTGCTGCGGCACGTCGATGGACAAGCGGGTAATCAACGACGGGGATGGTAAGTTGGCTGTTGGACGAGCTGGTACGTTGATGACGGCGGGCGGGCAATGGCGCCTCTGGTTGCGCCACTGCGGTGCCGTATGATTTCCCTGGGACGTCGGCGGCGACTTTGCCCTAAACCGCCAAATCAAGTAATTCTTTCCATTTAATTTTGTTGTTTATGTCTCGGGAACCAACAACCAATGGAATTTCCCAGCCCTCCCAGCTTCTACACCAACCATCACATGCCATGTGCACCAACAAAAGTGTACGCTCAACTCCTGATATGTCAGGCTACAGTATATATGACAATATATAACAAAGCCAACAGGTGCTGAGAAAAGAGATAGGCTGAGCTTCATGTTTGGAGGAATGGCGGGACGAATGGCGGGACGAACTGTTTTTTTTTTTTTTTTTCGACGTGATATCGACATCTTATTCAATCCGACGAGCACCAGGTCAGGAGGTTTACATGAAAGGAACGCTTAAGGTTTTCAGAAGACGACGTGGGGAAGCATTTTGGACCTCCATAGGCGCTTCTTCAGCAACTTCACAAGGCTTTTTTGAAAGCCCAGGAGGAAGCAATCATGTGGTCATCCGCAAACAATACTAATTCAGAGACTCAGTGATGGTGAATTCATCACAGGCGCAGTAGTATTGCGACAAGCGCGACTACAAATTCCTCTGCAGCCTGGCTCCTTTCTTCTCCATTATTTCTTGCCTGGCTAAAACCTGTTGCCTAATTCCTCTATACATAAGTTAAGACATGTTATTCATACTATTAACACACACGCATCGCCGTACATATCAACAGGGGCCCTGCGTTCTATGGTATTCCTTCATCATAGGTCTACGGAAATTTTCTAAATTGTCTTTAACCAACATAACCTGAGCGCCTCTGTAAGTCACAAGCAATAATAAAAGGCGAGACCCTAAAGCGATCTGTCTCCTTCGCCGCTGGCCATTATAGTAACCTTTTGTTACTTGTGCAGATCGTGAGCAACTGCTGATAGTGTTGTTGTGCTAATATGAGTAAACAGAACTCCGACAGCCATTTCCGTATTTCCAAAAATTATGTATTTGCAAAACATCTCTGTATTTTATCTAAAGAGTTTTATCTCTAGTAGGATACACGCAAGCTCTTCGCGTTTTTATTTGTGTGTACGCTTCAAGCAAACTTCATCTGCCCTTTCTTCATGGAGAAAGTATGTTTGGCAGTTGGGAATTGATAAATTCAAAATTTCCAATTCCACTCCCGTTGTAGAGAAGACCTTTCACCATAGTGGGGATTCTCACAACACGGTTCCGGCATCCTTGTTATCCACAAACGGTTGCTGCCGCAATAATTATAATAGAAAAGAAGCATTGCTCTTCTCATAGGCTGTCCCGTTTGATTCTTTCATTCTTCTCTCGCTCTGTAATGGTTTTCTTGTTTATGTCCATGGCTTAACTTGCTAAATTTGACAAAAAAGAAGGACAAACTGTGGTGCTTCGAAGAGAACTACTCGCCATCACGTACTGAAACACCGAATTGGATGTAGCAAAATGTTGTGAAGGGGCATAGTGCCATTCTGGCTTTCCTGAAAATCAACATTAACATGTTCTGTTTTTCAGGCAATCTCTGTAAAGCCTTGTGGCGTGGCAGGACCCAGAACTCACTAGCGCCATATTCCTTTTCAAATGGTGAATTCGTATTCGGAGGTCCCAGCATTCTGTTCAGTGTGATGGGCAACTACGTAACTTTGATTCAATATCACATTACCATGACATTCCGCCCCACTCTGCCCCTATTTATTCCTACAGTGTTTCACATATTCAGAAGTAGATTTGCGTCCCGCAAAAAAACTTCAACGTCATGTCCCTTAAAATGTTCTTTGGAAGTCACGACCTTGAGCGCTCCATGTTAGTGCAAGTCGGCTTGTGTATCACAGTTATTTCGCCACTTACGATTCTCTCAAAGTAGAATATAACCAGGGGATTCCTTTTCCTTTTCATTTCGTTTCTCCATCTCACAGCTCAAACTCTCTTCTTTGTTCTTCTCCTTTCAAACACCCCCACAACTCCAGAAATGATTGCCAAGATCGCCGCCATCTTCGCCCTCATCGCCGCTGCCGCTGCCGCCCCGGTCTCCCGTGCTACCGTCAGCGGATTACTCTCCTCCGGCAGTGGCTTCCAGGCCGAAGGTACTACCACCGCTGGTGCGGCCGCTGACAAGGACGCTGGCATCGCTTCCTCTTCTCTCGAGGGTGTCGGTTCTGTTCTCGGCATGGCGGGCCCTGGCTTCGCCACTGGTGCCGCTCTTGCCTCTCCATCTCTTTAACTGCATTTTGCAAGGAGGATCATTTAAAGATGAACAACAGTGTTGATAGTCAGGCTTGATTGGCACAAATTAAAAGAATGAAAAGTTTATGCATGTGAAGGATGGATTAATATGTTCGCTTTGTCCTTTACCCAGGCATCAGATGCGTAGTGAATGTAACAAGTTCATCATTCCTTCTAAAGCCACCAAAATCCACGAATATGCGTGTGGTATGTCATTAAGTATGACCGCGGCTTCAGAAGAAGATACATGGAAATTTTTGGACCCTATTTAATTCAGTTGTAGAGTATAAATCATTCACTTATTATTTGAATATAAAGGTTAAGCCTTTCGTAATAACGAGCTCCTTGCTGACTTGCAACTACAATTGAAGAGCTGAAGACTGAAAATGAAATCTCTTGGAAAACTAGAACGTGACCTTGCGAACACAGCGATGGTGCGGATGAATCATGTTTTGTGCCAATCGCCGAAGACTACTGAAGCAACTGTTTCTATCTTCTTCTTCAAATTGAGTTTATCAAATACTCTGATTGTGCACAACCAAGTACCTATTTGCAGTGTAGATGCTTCTGGCCATGAGCACCATGAATGCATGAATAAGTATTTCCGTGTAGAATGAATTCGGACACTTGTGGCCACCATGCACATGTGATCATCTTATACGTGGTTTTAACTCTAGCATGGCTTCCAGGAGATGCTTCACATGGTCAACTTCATTCACTGGCGTTTTCCACGGCCAATTTCTGCATTGCCCCGCCACAAACGATTTAGTAATTCTTCGCAATGCTGAATCCCCCTTACGCCGCATTGCTGCAGTAATTACAAGAGCGTCTTTACTTTCTGCGTGAATTCCGCTGACATATGCACGTTATTTGAGTTGAAGTTGCGTTCTTGTCTTTTACCTCTCTCTCTCTCTCTCTCTAACCATGAACTCACCGCCGCCCTAATAATGCTTCTGATATATTCTCCACGTGTACAGTACAGTACCCATGGTACGTGACGCACTCTTCAAGTGGGGCAAGTAGCCACAAGATCTACGTGTACTGGAGCAGGAGCTGTTGTAAAGATAATACAAACCTGTTTTAATAACAGCCAATGATTGGCGACCCCGTGCTGGGTGATACTGCACGGCACTCTTTCAGACATGCGTCGTTCCACTCACTCCGTTGCCACTCGGCCATTTTTTAACCTCGCGCGTATGCACAATCGTCCAGTTATTGCTTTTAAAGCCCAGTAGTCCAGCCTTCTAGCGAGCTCGAATTTTTCATCCCCACAGTAATAATACCCAGCACCGTTTCTTCCTCAAATATTTGTCGAGGTTTGGGTCTACAAAACATACAAAGCGAACGTCTGCTCAAGTATCGAGCTGCGCCGTGTCTAACGAGAAGAAGAATGCAGGAAAAGGAGAACACTGCCCCTTTCTCGCACCCAGCACTGCCGCAAGCACGGAAGTACAACGGAAAGCTGTTTCCACTGGTGGTTTCGCCTCCTGCCCATCTTTCTCATCTTTCATCTGACACAGCCAAAGCTCATGCCTATCTAAAGCAACATCAACAGGTCATAAACTCGTTACTCAACGAACATTCTGTTCTACTTTTCCGTGGCTTTTCGCAAGAAACTCCGCAGCATTTTGCAGAGTTTGTAGAAGACTGCCTTGGTCTCCCAAACTTTCCGTATGTAGGGGGAAACGCTGTTCGTACAGCAATAGTCGGAGACCGGGTTTTTACTGCGAATGAGTCTCCACCAGAGAAGCCTATCCCCTTTCATCATGAATTGGCGCAAACTCCAAACTTCCCGAGCAGGCTTTTATTCTTTTGTGCTTGGCCTGCAGAGAGTGGGGGAGAAACTCCAGTACTTTACTCCCCAGCTGTTTACGACGAACTCCGCCATCGCTGCCCTGAGTTTTTAGAGAAAATCGAGTCGACAGGGGTGCGCTACTCACGCGTCATGACGCCTGATGATCGGCCTCATTCTGCGATAGGGCGCGGGTGGCGCGGAACCTTTGCAGCTAGAAGTCGTGAGCAAGCAGAGATAGCGTTACGAGAAAAAGGATACGACTGGGAATGGCTTGACGACGGGGAAGATGCTAAGCTGAAGGAGATAAGCCCTCTTTTGAAGGCTGTGCACGTCGCTGATGACGGTCGCAAGAGTTTCTTCAATCAATTGTTCGCTGTGTGGGGTGGCTGGAGGGATGAATTCAATATGCCGAATAACTGCATTACGGCTGGGGATGGGTCACCACTCGACCCTGATGCAATGAAGATTGTCGCGGACGTCATGGCCGCGCATCGAGTCGCCGTACCGTGGCGACAAGGAGACGTTATGTACATTGACAATATGATGGCGCAGCACAGTCGAGCGACATTCACTGGGCCCCGAAGAGTATTGGCATCGTTAGCCATTTAAAACTCCAGAACGGTCCTGAAGCTCATACACCATTTTACCGTCAAGTAGATTGTTGAATCATCTTGATGAACTTACACAGGGACCTTCCTAGAGATTTTTCAGCTGGGTGGGTCCCTTTCCACACCAATATTGACGCTTGTTCCAAGCGCAAGATCAAGACGGCAACCGAATCGGGAACAGGGAAATTTCCATGTAAGAAACTCACACGGATTGGAGGTCCCTAGCTAGAGCCATTGAAGACTGTCGATAACACCTGACAGTATCTTCCATTCGCGCCTTACCCTGGAGGCTTACTTGCTATGAATTACTTCCATGTTTAACGCGAATTAGTCCTGAGTTCCTCGTCAGTCTCGCAAAAGCACTCTCAGCACCAGGATGCAGCAATAGGGATGGGATTTCATTCGCACGAACCTCCACGAACGAACTGACAAGCACTACTGCCTCCAAAATATTCTTGGCTGTTGTCCTTCAACCACATCCCACTGAATGTGATTCTGTCTCCGTGTATACCCACTTCTGTTACTCAAAGTTGTATCTCCGATTTGGCTTCAAAAAGTGTCAAAGATGTCCTCACGGATGATGCTAAGTCATGAGCAGTCGTCATCTGTGCAGTTGATCGTACTGTGGTACAGCACCGCATAAGTTTCTATGGAAGCAAAGGGTATGTAATGTATTGCGTGTGGCGTTTTGTGGACGACATCGCTTCCGTTCTGCTGGTTACTTCCGCATTAAATGAACTATCGCTTTGTGTAGAAACAAATAAAAAATGTCATTGCCGTTTTACGAAGCACCATAGTACTGTTCTTCGCAGAGCGCTTTTCATCATATATAGAGTCCTGTCAAGCACAAGATTCCTACCTATATAGATGTTTGATAGTATAGCTGAAAGCGCCAAAAAAAAACTCTGTGAGAGTTGTAGAGTCTCGATATAGAAGGGATATCAAATGTCAAGCAGTGTTTTTCATTCTGAAGTTTATGATTATGTGAATTCTTCTTTGATGCAGGCAATCAGAAGCCCCCGCGCAACAGAGCAGTGTATGAAATATTGACACGGTATTGACTAACCGGTATTGCCTGTAGAGCGACCGGATGCCGCTACAGGCACAGAACTACAACATCAGCTCATTGAGTGCCAGTCTAGCTGGGTCACAGACGGAGACTTCTATTACTCACACGTGTACGAGCACCCACATGTACACGTTGAGCACAGGACACGCTGAGCCTACAGTACCCTGGTACTGGACACAATCTCCATGACTGTGCCAGCACGTCGCGTCTCGAAAAGCCATTCCGAGCAAGCAGCAGCCGGATACTACACGGGCTCTCTCTTTGTCAACCGTTCGCATGAGATCCTGATATCCCGAAGCAACCAAGCAATACCTATTAAACCGGGAGAGATGTTCCCGTCAGCAAACCTCTGGTCACAGCGGCCGGCCTTTGTGCCGGCTGTGCACCTCGGCTACAGACCTTGCAAAGTTCTTCGTTCTGGTCCAATTCGCCCGAGTCGAAGGTTCATCACATCATCAAGAAGATGTCGGGGCATCATTGTGCAGATGGGAAAAGATCCGGTTCCTGTCTGTGCGAAGACGTTGTTCACAGAAGATATTGCTCGAGCGGAATCACTATTCGGAAAGTGCGTCTTTTCTGTGCCCAAAGGGACAGCAGCCATGGCCGCCTCACGCGACGTGGATATGCCACTGATCGCTCGAGCTTATGGACACGTGCTTGCGAAATCGATTCTTGACACAATCCCGGTAAAGCTCGATGTAGAACGATTAGCAAGCGCTTGCTTCTCAGCCACGGAAGGGCGAAACGATCCCCTCCCCTTGCCTCCTTTTGTTTTTGAGCAGTGGTTAGCCTCCGTAAAAGGGTCCTCAAAGGAATCCTCAAAGGAGTCCGCAAAGGAGTCCTCAAAGGTAGAGCAAACAGATCCAAAACAGTTGTCATTGCTTTCCGAGATGTACGGACATATGCTCGGGCGTACAGTACGGCTGACTGCGTTCGAGCTCGACAGCAAGGTGCTTTCGGAGGCTCTCAAAGACAAGTTACGGGATCCGAAGGCGTCATTCCCGATGGATGTGGCGGAATATGACAAGATGTTCAGTAATTTGGAAGCGTGTGCTACAGCGGTGCTCGGGACGTCGAATCTAGATAGTGCCGATCGGTTCTTCGAGCTGCTACGAGCGGAGGCTGATGTTTCAGATGCACAAGGGGACGGGTATATTTTGAGTGTGAACGGCAGTTTTGAAGCGAGTGGGGACAGAAGTAAGGCGGCAGACTTGACGCAAACGGTGCGCTTCGCATGGCGGGTGAGACTGCTAGATGGACGTTGTCTGTTTCTTCCGAACTTTTCCGATGGGGATGAGAAAGAACCGGATTTCTACGAGGCAGGGATGAACGGTTTGACACCAGCAATGCAGAGTGTTCTCCTGGGCATGCATCCGGGGGAGACGCGGACGGCGTTCTTCCACCCTTACGCGGCTCTAGAGGTCCTGGAGATGTTGATGCCCGCTGATCAATTCCCACCGCAAGCTGGGGTTGTCGCGGATGTTTATCTTAAAGAAATCGTGTAACCTGTACACGTGCACACGTGTACACGGGCACCAGTAGCTGTCCACCAGTGCCCGTCCACCTGATCGCTTGGGACGAATGCGTTGCGCCGACCAATGAACTTTTTTACCAAACGTGATCCGGCACAGCGGTCGAGTCGGGAGGAGCGCTCCCGACATTTCTCTTGTGTCGGTAGGCTCGGTCACAACCGTCTCGTTCCCCTGGACGTTTCTTGTGACGTCATCATTGACCACCGGACGCCATCTGCCCTTTATCGGTCTTTTGGTGACACAGCCTTGACGACGTTGAACTCCCCTCCAGAGCCAATTTTTGGTCACGAACAGAAACCGTCTCTCGCCCTCTCCACCCGCTCGTTGGGCAGTGACAAACAAACAACATCGCTTCCTTCTTTCCGCCACTGAAAACTACACCACGCCTTTGCTATCATCCCGCAACCGAACACTTGCTCAAACACAACTCTCAACTATTGCTGCTATCTAAGCTTTGCCCCCTAGCCTGCCTGTCTTGTCTTCTTGTCAACCTGTCTTCATCTCGCTCCTATCGTTTTCCATCACACTACCACACTCATTAATTTCTTATTCCAATTTCTTCGTTTTCGTTCGATATGATGCTTCTTCGCAGCGCTATTTCGACCCGTGCCTTTCGTCATTCATACGTCACCTTGCTTGTCATCTTTTACATACACCACCTTTTCGTAGCTGCCGCTGCTAAGTGCAAGGGGACCATTAATTACACCGTCTCGTTTACCTACGAATGGACTCTTCAGAATGATCCCGGCCAACCCCCCGAGGAACCCGTCGGGTTTGGACGCATGCATTGCGCCTCTCACAACGACAAGTACGTCATGTGGAAACCGCAAAGAACTGCCTCACCCGCTATCCAAAAATTTGTTGACCAGGACGACGACAATTCTGATGAGAAACTTCGGAATGAGATCGAACCCGACAAAGACAATATCTTAAGCTACAATGCCTCAATCAGGGATATGGTGGTAAACGACGAGTCTGAAGATCTCATTCTTAAGATCTCAGCAGACTTTTCACTCATCAGCTGTATTGCCCAACTTGTTCCGAGCCCCGGATGGTTTGTTGGCATACATAGCAGGGACATGTGCAACGAAACGGATGAGGCTAGCGAGTTTGTCAGAATCGATTCTCGCGCCCTTGTCGGATGGATATCAGGTCGGTACAATGACACAGAGTACTTTGTCGAAGAATATACAGAGGCTGATCCACCAATGGAAATCACCCAAGTTACGGGGAAGCTGGAGCAGTATGGTGAAGTGAATATCAGAAGCGACGATTTTAAGGAGTCCCAAGAGTCGATGAGAGCGTGTTTCCCGGCCGGAGAGCTAGTTACTATGGCCGATGGGAGTCGCCAACCTATAGAAAGCATATCGCGGAATGATGCTGTAGCTTCAACCGACCTAGAAACGCCGAGTGAAATCTTCATGCACTCACACGCGGATCCGCATGCCGTGGCGAGTTTTGTGCACGTTCAATATGCTGACGGCGAGAAAACAGGAAACTTGCGTGTGTCACCTGGACATTACGTGTATCGCCGAGGACAGGATTCTATGCCGATGCTCCTCAAGGCCGCCGATATTGCCGTCGGTGACTTTCTCATCGGGGCAGATAGGTTGCCGAAACGCGTGGTACAAGTGTCTAGTGTGACAGGCAGTGGGCTTTTCAATCCCCATTCCTTGAATGGAGACCTCATAGTCAGTGGTGTGCGGGTTTCGTGCTTCACAACCGCGGTCAAACCACTGGTGGCAAGCTCGGCCATGGCTCCGTTGCGTCTGCTGCACCGAATTGGTTCGTACCGACTACAGGACCTGTTGTCATGGAAGATTTTCGATTACGTCCGTAGCGGCTCTACTTACCCTGGAGAATTGTAACGAAAATATCATGGTTTTGCAAGTCTGTACAACTTTTGCGGACACCAGACCAGCCGCATCACTGCTTTGAAGTCACGTCCAAGACGATAATGAAATTCTTTGCTTTGAGGTTTCAGATACTTTCGGTTGCTCGAACCATAGCTCTTGCATCTTAATGCTTCGCCCATCTATCTCTCTCTGACTAACGCGCGGCATAGTGCCACAAGAACGGTTATAATTTATCTACCCGCGAAAGCGTCAAGCGGGAGTCTGATTTCCAAGTTGAGAGGCAGCTAAGGCGAGAGGCGGAACACGAGGACGCCTTCATATGAGAGTGACTTCCGCGCAGGCATAAAATCAGGAGCATGTCTTGGTTCGGATGTGGAGGGATGTTTGGCAGGTGTCTACGACTGCACTGCCAACAACAAGTTTAGTGAAGTGTCCACAACTGCGATTAGTCTCACATAGGAGGGACGAGTCTCTCTGTTCTAAAATTGCACGGTTGGAACGTGTTCCAACCATGCAGCCTGCATTACTAACGCGTTTCTAGAAACGATGTTCCCCTGCAACACAGTTCAAGGCTTGCAAATTGAGCTGCGATTGATTGACAAACGTCCAGTGCTTTATAGTTTTGACTGTTTTTACACTGCAGCAGGTTCCGTGGCTGAAGGCCTCAGAAGTATACTGTGCGGCAAAGCGTCTTCGATCAAAAGCTTTGTAAGATCATTTGGTACCCTACAGCATCTACCTTTCCATACCTCAGTGCCGCACGAGAAGACTTACCGGTAAGGCAATTATGTCATGTCTTGTGACAGTACATTGGCACGACACAACTGAACCCTACTCTTGGGGTTGTTATGGTAGATGGTGCCTCCATGTCGGTGGATACAGCGAGCGGGCCCGGCTGGAAAATGGAGTGGGGATCCTCCTTCGCGATCATACACGTCCATAATGTAAATCGGGATCCATATTCCGCATCGGGATCATGATCAAGTTTTGAACAAGTTTTGAAGAAATCCCTTTGGGTCGTCCACTCGCTCCTTTTGTTTTGATTGTGTACATCATCTTCACACGCGTTCCCCCCGCATTCCCGCTCCTTAACCAAAGCCCGCACCCGCCACACCCGCTCCTCCCCCGGCCCGTCGACGCAGTCCATCCACTATGGCTCCAGCATCTATGGCCCCGACCTCCGCCCCTTCTTCCCCTTCCCCCAACCCCACTTCCCAACCCGAGGAGCTCGTCCAAGTCGACACCGCCCTCGCCGTCCTCTCCAAAGTCAACCTGCTCGCCGAATCCACCGCCCTCGCCCTCGACATCGGCGGCTCGCTCGCCAAAATCATCTACCTCCAACCCTTCGGCACCCGCCATTCCACCGTCCCCCTCCTCATCCATCGCGTCGACGGTAATGTCGCCTCCGCCCTCTCCGTCAATGTCCCGGAACTGAATGGCGTCTTGCATTTCTTCGCCTTCGAGACATGCAACATCCACCAGCTCCTTCGCTTCATCCGCTCCCATTGGGCCAACGAGAGCCACCCTTCCACCGGCGCACACACACTCATCCGCGCCACTGGCGGCGGCTCGTACAAGTATGCATCCACCTTTGTCGATGAGATCGGCGTCACGCTCGCACGTCTCGACGAGATGTCCTGCACCGTTGCGGGCCTCAACTTCCTCCTTACCACAGTCAAGGAGGAGGTCTACGAGTACATCCCGCCACACAAACAGCCCGCCCATACCATTGCCCCATCCGATTCCGTCCATGAGCCAGCCCCGGATTTTGCCCGCAAGTTTGTCGACACCACCCGCCATCCCTTCCCTTATCTGCTCGTCAACATCGGCTCAGGTGTCTCCATCGTCAAAGTCACTGGTCACGGCCAGTTTGAGCGTGTCAGCGGCTCATCGCTAGGCGGCGGCACATTTTGGGGACTTGCGCGCATGCTGCTTGACTGCGCCACCTTTGATGATGTCATCCGCCTCACCCATGACGGCGACAACGCAAACGTTGATATGCTTGTCGGTGATATTTATGGCGGTGCGTACTCGAACCTCGGTCTCGACTCCAGCGTCATCGCCGCCTCGTTCGGCAAGGCCACTATGCGTAACGACCCTCCCGAGCTTCCCAACTTCTCGTGGCATAACTTGAAGGACCGCTTCTCCCGTGCGGTCAAGGGCTCGTTCGACTTGTGGATGTCATTTTTTGAAGCCGTGCCTTGCATCGGCGATATCCTCCGCACTCTCATGCCCGCGCGCAGCCCCTGCGCACCCGTAACCGCCACGGATCTCAGCGCCACTTTTCGCCAGCAGGACATAGCCCTGTCGTTACTGAGAATGGTTTCCTACAATATTGGCCAGATCGCCTACCTGAACGCCCGTGTGCACAACTTGGATCGCATATACTTTGGCGGCAACTTTATCAGAAACCATCCCTATACCATTGCCGATATTTCTTTTGCCGTCGACTTTTGGTCGGAAGAGAGCATGAAGGCACTGTTCTTGAGACATGACGGCTATCTCGGTGCTATCGGCGCCTTTATCGGGGCTTCCAGTGACGCCCCGACCAAAATTTTCAAGAACCAGAAGCAAAGCACGCCCAGCAGCGATACACGACACGGTGCAAAAGGCTCTCGTGAGCACAAGCAACGCGCATCGCAGCATGCAAACAGCATGACGAAGGATGCGATGCACCCTGTTGACGACCTTGTGTTGACTAAGCCGGCACTTGCTGAGGACACTAGCCCGCCCAAGCCGCGAAATGGGATGATGGAAGTCCCCAATGGCACGGCAAAGCGGAAGAAGAGCAAGCGCACCAAGTCGGAAGACAGGGCAAGCGCTTTGACCTCGCCTATGGCGAACGGCAACTTGACTACAACGGCCCAAGGAAATAAAGACTCCTCGGCCACAGGGCATCAAAAAGTCAGCACTGGCGATTGGACAACTGTCACAAGAACTCGCCGCAAAAGTGCGTGCAAAGAGAAGTCGTCTTAGCCTGGCGAATCTACTGCCCTACAACCGCCGTATTGCTCGTCGCTACTAGTTCGGACTGCTTCTCTGATGCCTGCACCAGGCATTTTTCTTATGGGCGTTTCCACCAATACTGCAAAATACTTTTAACTAATGACTGTATCTATAATCTTACTGGACTTTTGGGTTTCTGTTGACGGGGAGTGAGCGGACAAACATTTGCATCAGAGTTGCTCTTTGTTATTCGCGCGATTCTTCACACTTCTCAGTAGCGCAGAGGCAAGTTGTTGCCGCGATGAGAGGTGTCTCGAAAAACTATACTGTAGTTTTACTGCTGCCGAGGTCAAAATAAAATTGTTATCAATCACAACATGACAACAAAGTTGTCACAGTACACGGCAAAAAGCACAATAATGTTAGCAACGACAGTTAACGCTCTACGACTCCTGGCGATTCCATCTGATCATTAGTACTTGTACACAGTTGAGAGCGTAGCGACGAACTTCGCCTTCTCCTGATACCATGAGCTCCATCAATCGAGCCTTGACCCCAAGTGATTGAGCAATGACACGACCACGAGGGTGGAATTTGATAAACTGGGCGAGATCATTGCAGGCCACAGCAAGGACGGTCTCATCACCAGATTCATGTAGCACGCGCACCAGACAACGGAGAACCTCTTGCTGGTTGCGGTCAAGCTTCTCTACATTTTCTCTCCAGAACATCTCATCTCGATGAGCTGGAGTCCACTCGAGGGCCCCGGACAGGACTTCCGCCCTGTAAACGTCAAAGTTGCTCATGGATGCGAGCTCGGATTCCAATGCCTCGGCCAGCACACCGAGATCCTCACGAATGTCTTCATCGTTCCACCTCCGGAAGCAGAGCGAATGCAGAGCCCCGACAAGACCAGCTCCCACCATCTCCTTTCTCAACGTCACAGACATCTTCAAGATATTGCGCAGCGTGGCCAGAGAGATGCGAACAACTTTTTCCGCCGATACCTCGCGTAGAACGTTTGTCAAACGCCGGGGGACGGCCGCCTCCTCCAAGGCCTGCGACACAGTGTCAACAACGCTGGTGTCCTCGTTCGTATTCATGAATGTAAGCAACCAAAGGCAGAACACAGTTTGGTAGTAAACCTGCACCGGGAGCCCAACATCCTTGTCCAGCAACGCAGCCAGTACAGATGTGCCGCGCGTTCCGCCCGGAGAGGCCGCACAGACCTTGCAGAAAACAAAACGGTTGTTGTCGGTGGAAAGGAAGGCGGCAAGCCCTGCGAGAATTCGGCCAAGCTGTTCATCTCCAGCATTCGACTGGCCTCCGCGCGGCATAGTCACAGTGATGTCAGCCACGGTTGGGATGTATCCAAGGGCGCTGGAAGCACTGGCGAGTTCGCCGGTGATGGATGGCGACAGTTGCTGACCCGCATTGATGTCAGGTGTGTCTTCTGCGTTATGAGCGAGCATGCAATGCTCAGTGATGGCGGCGAGCGTGCTGGTGACGGCGGAGACGTATTTTGCTTTCTGCTCGTCGAGCGCATCCATACAACCAGCGTTATCCGCAAAGGGGCCGACGTCTTTGTGTCCAAGCATTTTGCCAAGAGCTCTGATGAACCAGGAGGAGACTTCGCGATCATGCTTGAGGACATTGACAAAGGGGGCGAAAAGGGAGGGGCCAAGACCAGACACGAATGCGGAAAAGGTAGCGGTGTTACCTCTATCCGTGGCGTAATCTACAACGGCGACGACGAGTTTGCCGGCGCGAATGAGGGAATCGCTTTTGGTGAGGTATTTGCAGGCTTCAGCGAGAGCCGACTGGGGAATGTAGGCAAGTGGATGTGGATGGGGAGACATGCGTTAGCCAAGGTGCCCAAGGTGCGAAGTTACCCAAAGCGCTTTGGACTGACGACAGACAAAGGACGATGGTGGTCGTTGACTTACCGAAAGGCTCTCCACGGCTCCGGGCGCATTGAGATGTCTGTCAACGGTGGAACCGCCGACGCCAAGCGAGTACTCGAACTTATCCAGCA
>NW_005178478.1:31944-44855 GCF_000350225.1 Chondrus crispus | reverse complement strand
CGCTATCGCGCAGAAGACGCCCCCGTTTCTTGTCGCCGTCGTCGACCAGATCGTCGACTTGCTCACGTGATTACCGCGCGGAGGGCCAGGGGAGGGAAGGCCCGCGTTTGGGGACTATCGTAGTGTAGATGCGCGTCGTAGAGTAGTGTGCGTGGTACTTGTTCGTCCTATCCGCTCGCGTTGACGCCGGGGGGGGGCGAGGGAGCCCGTCTCTTGCATGTCGACGGCGAGTGCCGTTTCGAGGGCCGAAGGTTTTGCCGAAACGCCTCCCGTGCTCGACTCAAGATCAGTCTCCATCCCAACAACATTCGGAATAAATTGTTCCAATTTCTCCCTCCCGTGCCTGCGCCGGCCGGCCAAACTTCCACTACCCCATCCCATTCCCTTACTCCCACCAACCCACCACCAAAAGTTTGGGAAAACCTAATCGCCCTTATCAGCACTTGCGAACAGCACCAGGCAGCTACTTCCCTCGCCAAGAAAGTGCTTGTCCTCATCAAGTCTGGAAAAGTTGTCAGTGGTGATTTTTCTAGTAGCGGAACGGAAGGCCCCGACGGTGTGGATCCCAAAGACCATCACACCTGGTCTATGAACCACTTTGCGAACATGCTAGAATCAAAAACTTGTCCCTTGTCAAGAAAATCGCACGATGTGTTCACGGCCAAGGTTCTCATCCCGTTTCGAGGGCGCGATGAGGAGAGAGCTCTCTGCGCATGGTTATCTTCAGAGGGCAATCTGAAACAGTTGCAGGGCATTTGCGATACCATGCTTTCCCTGCCCCCGCTCACATTGAAGTCATTACACTCGGCCATCCGGTCTCAAATGAAAAATTATGACCGCATGCAGAGTCAGGGACAACTATCTGGTGCAGACGTGCTTCAGCTCCCTTTCCAAACAAGAAAACTTTTTAAAGAAGCAACGGCTTTGCAATCGGCGAACACAAATGTGGACTTGTGGCTTGATTATCTGGATTTCGAAAGGCGCATTGCACGCGAATCAAAGCTGGCAACAAAAGTCAACTGGCAGGCATTGAAGACTTTAGACGCAAAGCGAGGAGAGCTCTTTACAGAGAGACAAATTCTCCGCAACCTTGCATGAAGAACAGCGTGCTGCTCTGGAGCGTGTTGGGAAAACGCTTGGGACGCACCATACTCGCACTGATAGATGTCAGACCTCTCAATGACTGATTCTAACACGGGCCGTTTTATCCATCGGGCTGAAACACATTCAATGCAATACAACATTACGCTCCACTGTTCTACTGCGTACTACCAACTCGCATCTCTAAATTCCGAGCATTGTGGCGAGCCTTTTTTTGCCACAGAGCTGTCTCAGAAGCAGCGCATGTTTTGCCAGGTGAAGCCCACGATAGTATGGGTGTGGGGGGGGTTACGCGGGCAAGTTGATTTACCGCACAGCATCTTCAACAGTGCTATCGCCCTCTTCGACGAGTTCGGCGCGCTCTTCTCTAGTCCATTCATCTTTGGTGCCGATGGAGACTTTTGAAGCACTGAAAAGGCGCTGTTGGCATATGACGGCAATGGCCATCATGACGGCACACAGGCAGAAGACGGTGGTATTCTCATAGTTTTTGTACAGAATGAGGCAGACTATGAGATTCAAAGGAAGACGAAAGTAGTTCATAATGGCGGATCGGGTGACCTCGGGAACATACTTTGCTCGCATGGTACCCATAGCCGGAAAGTACAAACCGCAAATGACCTCAAACGCAAGCAGAGCGCCGTACACCTCCCATACATTGGATGATATGGTGGTGACGACAAAGCAAACGACGCCTATGATGTACATATTGCGCATGAATAGCTCAGCGGGTTGTGTCTTCATAAGAAAGACGAATAAAATGCTTCCAATTATGAAGCAAACCATGAAGGAACTAAAGATCATGCCATGCGAAATCTCGCCAAGTGACATGGCATGCGACGCGGCCTGTAGCGCCGGGGTCCAACTGAAGACCATGAGATACATGGCAGACTCAAAGCAGGACTGAATGATGCCGACAAGCAAGATCTTCTCATCGGCAATCATCATATGCCAGGCACTGCGCAAGCCGCCGGTGACGGTCTGCCTACTATCGCCAAAGTTCTCGGACCAGGACAACATGACAATGAGGCCCGTGGCGGCGAGGATGACAGCGGCCGTATCAAACGGGGCGACCTTTCCAAACTGGGCAGCGACCATGCCAGCAATCTGGCCTGCGACAATGGCGACGACAGCATTCCCAAACTAGGCCTTTGAAAAAGTGTCGGCGATGAGGTTGGGATCAAAGCCGCGGTTGTTATGCTCCGACACAAGCCACGACTCAAAGGCCGAGAAGAGGATGCTGGTAGCAATGCCCGCCAGCAGCCTGCCGACCATCAAGGTAGCAAAGTTCGGCGAGTGCTTGGTCATGCAGGACAGGGCGTACGTGATGACGAAGACTAGGACGTTAAACTTGCGGCCATACTTGTCGGCGATGGAGCCGATAAAAGTGCCGAAGATGGCGGACGAGCCAAAGCCGGCGATGAAGAGCTGGGCGACCTCCTTCCCGTAGCCGTACGCGGCGTACAGCGCGTAGACGTAGGGCCCCTGCAGCCAGTCGGCCGCGATGGCCAGCAAGTATACGACCAGTTAGTTGTTCTGGAAGGCTGGTGGTACGGCAGGCGCTCGGCGCGCGGGCCCAGGAAGAGGGCGTAGCCGCGGATCACCTGGGCGTCGATGTCAAGCAGCGCATCCGCCAGGCCCAGGCGGCACAGGGCGTCGTGTCTTGGACGGTGTTTGGACGGCGGGTGACCACGCACGTGTGGGGGATCGTGGCCGGGTGGTGGCCGGTGGGGGATAGGGCGGCGGTGAGGTGGCGGGGGCGGGGGGGTGTTGCATGGTGCGCGCGGGGGGAAAGGACGCTAGAGTAGAGCAGGCAGCAGACGACGAGGATGGAGAGCGTGCGGCGCACGATGGCGCGTCGCGGCTTAGTGAAACATCGAGGTCGAGGCCGCACGCATGTCCCACGGCGACGCACGCTGGTGCCAAGCCTGCGTCCAGCGTAGTAGCCTCGTGCAGAAACCGGCGCGCGACCTCGGTCTTGCCGCACGCGAAGGAGTATTAGCTGACGGGCATCCAGCTGACGGCGCTCTTCGGATCACGGTCCACCAGCCAGTGGGCTTCTTGCAGACGAAGAATAACGGCACCCGACTTGCGAAATTCGACGAGCTATGAAGAGATGAGGGAAGGCCACTCCGGTGGCACTCCGCACAAGAAACGGCGGGGGGATGCTACTGCGGTGGCACTCCGCATGTGATACGACAGCACTGCACGGTTGACCCAGATTTCCGCCCTGCTGTACCTACTGTTACCAAAAACGATACAGGAACCAAGCTCCCAAACAACACGGTTACAGATAACATATACGGTAAATCCACGCCCGATGGATGAAAGGAAGACGGCAACCACACTGATTTCAGTCCTGCCATCCCCAGACCGGCATCAGCCTCTCTGAGCTGATAGGTCACTATAAAGGCAGGCCCGAACCTCAGAAGCGCTGCCATGGTAAACAGAACAAACATCGCTGCTCTTTTTCGCAGCAAACCAGGAATGCAAAACGCAAAAGTAAAGAGAAAGCCTAGAGAACATAACTTGGGCGACATTGCTTCGAAGTCAGAAAGCGAAAACAAAGCAGACAATAATCGTATCAATCTCGCCTTCATCCCAGTCTCAGGCACCCCGTTAAACGAAAACGGGTGCGAAGCATGCCGCTGCGAAGCTGAATGAATGGTGAGCAGATGCGGTTGTCCATCGTCATACAGGGACGCATTCCACGGTACCCCATACGCAATCACGCAAACCTCAGGAGCACTCTTCTCAGACTGCTCTCCTGTTCGCTTCTCGCAGTTGGACGATAACCTCTTCACAACACCCAGTGGCACTCCATCAACACGAGCCTCCAGCTTGGACCCCTCCATCACGCGTTGAGGCCCGACAAGCCGCACATGTGAAGACATCAACGCACCCCACCCTGCGCCGACACTCTGGGTCAAACGGGATGACACGGTCATTGCGTAGTCAGATATACCATGAAGGTCTTCCTCATCTGATGAGTCTTCATTGTCGTTCCCCATGTCAGACGCTCTGACGGCCTTACCATCGTCTGTAAATAAGAGACGATTGGCACTAGGCATTGCTTTTAGCAAGTCCAGTTTTCGCCTCTTGCGTTTCCGCATCAGAATCACCTCGGAAACCTCATAAATGCTGTCACCCGCCTCGTTAACATTTGACGAGTTAATTTTGTGATTGCAAGTCATTTCCTCGCTTTTAAACAATATTTGGAATGTTCATAAACAAAACTTCTGTTGTTTCAGAAAAAGTGGCGATGTACCGTTCATAGACAACATTGAGAATGTTTCTTTGGTCTATATGTATTGCCGCCACACATACAATAGTACTGTTATTAATGCAATCTAATTACCGTCTTTGAACAATAATAGTAATGTTTTCCATGTCAAAAACATTGCTTTTGGACAACGTTTCGTTATTTCTTTAAAACTATCGTCCAAAAACAATACTTTTTATTGTTTTTCACGGTTTTGCCTCCGCAGTGCCACCATGGTGGCGGGTACTGCATGACATAGTCGGGGTAGTGAGGGATGGGATGGCGTGGAATAGATACTGGGCGGGGGTGTGACGGTTGTTGGTGGTGATGGCGAGGAAGGGAATGCTGGTGTTTAGCTTGGAGTTGGCGGCGAGGGGGGGTGGACGTGACGATACGGGTCATCGTAGTGGGTCGGGGAGGCTTGAAGTGGGCCACAATCGCCAACTTCGAGCAAGTCCAGACAGAATTTAGGATTAAATTCTGTCGGCAGATTGTGAACAGGTATCAAATTTTTATTTAACATGAATTGTACTGCAATTTCCAAGTAAATTTGTATGATAATTTTTTTGATTTGGCCTATACAGAACCCCCCATCCCCCAGATTTAGAGAGTACATGTTGGACGATAACTTCTAAACTATTTTGGTTTGTCCACTTCTGTTTTCTGCATATCACTACTACTGCTCTAAGCTTTACAACCATATAAAAATATCTGGAATCCGAACGGGTTCCCCTGGTACTGTTTGGTATCCCAAATTCTGGTTACCACCAAACCAGTGTTCTACGTAGGCGAGCATCAAGATGACTGGGACGTGTACGTGGGGCCGCTTACGTATGCGTATAAGTCCCACGTACACCGCACCACCAACACGACGCCGTTCGAGCTCGTGCTCAGCAGGCCACCGCCGGAGTTCTCGCTTCGACGAGCCGACGGTGACGTTCTCTCTGCCGACAGGGGGACCAACGTGCCGAATTCCTCAAGACCTTAGATTCGACAATCCAGAAGGCCTACGGGAGCCTGCGTCGGACGCAGGCTCGCTACAAGCGCGACTTCGATAAGCGCATACGACGGATAAATTCGCCACTCCATCCGGGAGAGTACGTATACCTCAACCCCACCGACGGGGGGAAGACTACGAACAAGCTCGCGTCCCCCGCGGTCGGACCCTACCGCGTCCTCGCGAACGACCTCCGAACCATCACGATCAATCGTGATGGGGTCACTGAGCGGGTCTCCGCAGATCGCTGCGTATACGCGCCACCGCCGACGGACGCACTACGGGCGAGCACAATAACTCCAGCTGACCTCGCCGACAAGGTCAGAGAGGGGACACAGTACGCTGTTGAGCGACTACTGAAGCACCGGGATATGGAAGACGGAACTATCGAGTTTCTCATCAAGTGGGCGGATTTCGACACGCCCACCTGGACTGCGCGGACTCACGTCCAGGAGGAGTTAGTGCCTCATTACGCCCATCACCTCCGGAGACGCACCGGCATGGACCTCAAGTCAAACGTGAACGCGGATGTTCACGCTTGAGGAGGGGGCCCTCAACCGCTCCTCCGCGGAATAAAACGTCAGGCTGCACGAGCAGACCGGAAAGAAAAGACGCGAAAGTACAGCTACCCCATCGGAGGCCCACACAATGGGAAGGTGCCCGAAGTCAAGACGTATTGACGAACTAAGCCAATGCGAGAAGGCGCGACGACGCCGCCACGCATCCATAGTCATGCCCATGAATGGCATCCGGCGTCTCCGGCAAGACGCAGAAGAAAAGACAGTACGGACTGTCTCACGAAAACATGGCCCGTCGGTTGGATAGGAGAGACTCCGACGAGAACCCCGTAGTCCATCCTCCAGGAGACCAACTCCCCATGGCGGGAAGGGGTATGCGGATCGCCGCACTAATGAGACCGTAAGCCGTTACGGGAAGTGGATTGACCGCACCCGCCCCCTTTACAAGGTAAGAGAGCCATGGCGGAAGACAGCAGAAGCGAGAGATGGTGATGCGTAGTTTCCCCGGCGGGTATCGTATACGAAAGACGACCCCCGACACGCAATTATTAGGCCGGCAAAAACCTTTTTCGCAACCGCGTCGTTACGTCCTAGGAAAAGAGAAAAAGGGATGGGCAGGTGTGCGCGGGGCGGTAGTCGGGATGAACTACAGTGAGCGATGATGCCGCTTTGGGGCTCGAGACACGCGGAAAGACACGTCAGATCCGAGAGCTCATCGGTGCCCGAGGGAGAACGGCACGACAGGCCCTGATACGGACGAACTGTGAACCATCTCGGAGCGTCTACGCCCGCCACCTCCGTACCGCCTTGCACGGCATTCGCTTCTCGCGACGAACACCTTCCGCCGTCTCCGAGCGCGCACGAAACGCGGCGCAGAGAGAGGGATTGGTACCGTGGTCGAAGCGCGGGGGCGTGAGGCATTTGGAAATACCCGGACGGCAACGACGGCATAAGAAGACCGGCCAGGACGCGGAAAAGAGGGGGATCGATCCAGCCCTAACGGTGCAGGCGTTGTCTAGTGACGCACTATCGACGTCAGTGCGCGTACGGACAAGACGGGGACGACTCCCCCGTGC
This sequence comes from Chondrus crispus, assembly GCF_000350225.1. NCBI lineage: Eukaryota > Rhodophyta > Florideophyceae > Gigartinales > Gigartinaceae > Chondrus > Chondrus crispus. The sequence continues at coordinate 37,901 of NW_005178478.1, read as the reverse complement.
CCTGCCAACAGCGCGAAGGATTAGAGTGGAATATGGACCGCGCCGCGAGCGCAGTTCCGAAAGCACCGCTAGCCGCGACGATACCCTACGCCCCATTCGCCCGACCCTAACGCTATGCGAGAGGAGCAGGGAGGTTCGTCGACACTTACATGGAATCGAGAACAGCCGGATCCCGTCCGATGACGTGAGGAAAAGGTAAGGGAGGGGGGAAGAAGGTGTCATGCTGAGCGCCTTCGCAGGCCGACCCTCCCCAAAACGTCGGCCCGCCGTGCGCCGGCTCTGTACGTCCAGTACAGACCGTTCTGACAAACCGCAGCCACCGACGACGGAAGGTTGAAAAGCTGATGAAATTAAGTACAGGTGAGAAATTACACCGTCACGTGCGGGTGGCACGTGCAGGACGCGCCACCCGAGCCACACGCAATCGGTGACAGGGCAGCGATACGTGCGTCGCGGCCGACACTTGGCAATAACCACACGTCACGAACTGCGCTGTGATTTTTTGGCAAAAATTCATTTTCGCGGGAAAATTATTTTTTGGAATTTTTTGCTGATTTAATCAAGGTCAAGGCGCTTTTGCGCACATGCAGTGCTGGACAGCACGCGCGCGCGCATGTCGCGCTGTAGAGCTTGCGCTTGAGCTTGCGCTCTACAGTAGTCACTGGACAAAAACGCGCACGCGCGCGCTACATACACGACGCGCTGAAGTCCTCCGTGTCCTCTGCCTGCCTTCACCGTCGGCCCCGCGTCTGCCCTCCCTCCTTCCGCACGCTCGGACGCTGCCCTGCCGCGCCCGCCTCGCACCCCGCCGACCTGTTCGACGCCTACGAACCCGTGCGCTCCACCGTACGCGCTGACACCGCCCTGCCGTATGAGCCGCAGGCCTCGCTGCTGGCTATCTTCACGCGAATAGACGAGCTACGCGTGGCGCCCTCGCCACCGACATCGAGGGCAGCCCACGGGAACACGAACGTCGCTAGCTCCTTCCCTCGCCACGGACGGCGGGGGCCTCCAACGAGAATAGCATCCTTCGCGCGCTGCGCCCTCGCTCCGGACGCGGGGGACGCCGAAGAAGGGCCACTTCCGGGCGTTGTGCCCTCGCCGCCGACGGCGAGTGGCGCCAGGGAGAAGGGCACCCTCTGCGAGCCGCGCCCTCGCCCCCGAAGGCGAGGGGCCTCAAGGAAGACGACTGTCGCGCGATATGCGCTCGCCGCCGACGGCGAGGCTTCCAAGGAGATTTGCGTCCGTTGGGCGCCGCGCCCTCGCCACCGAAGGCGAGGGACATCAAGAAAAGGAGCATCCGTGGCGCACTACGCCTTCGCTACGGACAGAGAGGGATGCCGACTTCCTCGCGCCGCTCCGTCGCCAGGGACGGCGAGGGACGCTGAGTGTAAGGGCATCCGCCGTGCTCTGTGCCCTTGACACCGACAGCGAGGGACATGGGGGAGAAGAACGAACGCGAGCGACTACCGCGGGCTCACGTCCTGCGTGACGGACACGCTGTACATTTCGAGGAGAGGTACGAAAATGACAAGCCGCATGTCGCAGCGGTCAAACCCAACAGCAGAGTACCCCACGGCAAGACGGCAGCGGTAAAAGGGGATCGCGGGGATGTCATACCGAGACAGTGTCGGTCATGAACAGGAAGCGAACATGTCAGACTGACCGCTACGCGGTACCCACGAAGGGAAATATAGGAAACGAGGTGGGAGCCCCGCGGGCGCACGGACACGACCACCCCTAAGAAAGAAAGGGCGGATGGAGATGAGGCCACCCCAATAATCTAGCGGGGATGAGGGACAGTCAACGAAAAGGACGCGCGGGCAGGACGCAAAGAAAGGGGACAGGGCAGCCGCAGACAAGGAAGCGAAATGCCGGACGACGGATGGAGAGGTGGAGTAACGAGACTCATGAAAAGGGAGGACAGCCAACGTAAGAGTGAACAAGAACTGAGCGCACGACGCACGAAGATGCGAGGGAAGGACGCAGGCGAGGGGTGATCGGAAGGCGGGGATCGAGTCGGCGAAGGAAACACGAGTCGCCTTACAAGCACATGTGAACGCGGACGTTCACACTTGTGGGGGGGGCCGTGTAGCATAACCTCCCCCTGGGGCTTTATTTTAGATTAGATCAACTCAGAATCGGATCAGTTACTGTAGGGCTCGATGCTCTACAGTACCACCACGTGTACCCCCAAGGTCAGGGGGGCGCACGTGCACACGTGTACACGCGGAACCAAAGAGCGCGCACACACGTGTACTGTCAGCCCCGATGGCTGACAGTACTACAGTGTCGACCGACCGCTACAGTACGTCGCTACAGTACATCGGTGCTGTACTATTATGATAGGTTATTATGTACATTAAATATGGAGCGGACCGGCGGCGGGGGAGGGCGACAAGGAGGGACTTGTCGACGACCGACCGCCGAGGGCCGACTCCCCGCTTATTCTAACCGCGCGCCTTCGCCTTCGCGCGCGTTAGACGACACCGAGCGCGGGTTGAGGACGCGCGACGCACGCTCACGAGCCGGATCCACCTCCGCCCGTCGGTACTGGATCGCTACCCAGTACCGCACCGAGGCGTCGAGGCGTCGATCCGCTCGCGCGTGCGCGCGTCCTCCCCGATCCCGCTCTACCACGCTACCCGGGCCCGTGCTCCGGTTCCGTAGCGGGTGTCCGTCTTCCCTTGTCAACTCCCGCTCGAGGGTCTCCGCAAGAACTGAGTATACACCCCTCTCCGTTGAGGGTGTTTATACTACCCCATCTCTACCGTTCGGGAACAAAAGCACGTAAATCAATGGATCGTATGCGCGATGACTGACTGAAATCAGATCCAGCACTTCGTTCCCGTTACTGTTCAGAGTCCTTCGCCTGCGCACGACGATATCTCTTCGCCCAATCTCTCCGTCTTCATTTCCAGGGATCAATGCAGCCACTTAAGTGGCCGGTACAATGGTCCCGAAGCTTCTGAATTCAGAAGCTTCGGGACCATTGTACCGGCGCACGTGCTCATGACTTGGGCCTGCGGTCGGCATGGATGACCATCTGGTACGTGGCTTGAGTGTTGTTGTGAGGAGATTGAGCCCATTCTCGCATACACAGAAACGTCTGCACGTAGGGGTTGCATTCGTGCAGCATATGCGTCAGTTGCGTCATAAGTGCCTCTTCCAGTCGTCTAGAGGTTCCAAGCCTTGTGCGCGTCTGGGTGGCGTAGTCAGTGTCGTGAATGTAAACAGAAGCAACGGAAGGCGGCCGCCCCTCGGATGGCATCATGGGACCCATGTAATGGTACATCCCGCCCTGCATCGTCATTGTGGGGTTAAAATTGGAAGGACCGGGCCCTCTGTCCACCCATTTGGCGACCACGGATGCCATAGACAGCGCTGCATTGTATGCTCGAATGTTGTCACGGAAGCGGCGGGCCCTTGGAGTATCATCGATGAGAAGAGAGCGCAGAAGAGCTGGCGGGTCGGGGAGAAGGGGCAATGACAGCTTCCCCTTCCCTCAGCATGTGGAAAAGATGGGCCTTGCGACAGGGCTGCTCACGATGCGTTCTTGGACGAAATGCAGAGCTTTGCAGTGCGAACACTCAACACGGATCATGCCGAGATCGCAGTTCGAAGGCGAGGACTCGGGTAGTGGGGGCAAGAGCTGTCGAGAGGCACTTCGAGCTTGGCCGTCGGATCTTTGCCGCGCATTGCGAGTCGGTGTGTCTTGTGTATCCCTTGATCGTTGGGTGGAGAGACGGTCAAGGTCTCGTCGCGCCTCACGAATAGGAGTACATTCCTCTGCTCTAGCGCCTCGTGTCGCAATGCGATCCGCTTCGCGCCGTGCATCTCGGAGGGGGATATTTTCTTCCGCTCTAGTGCCGCGTGTTGCAATGCAATCTGCTTCGCGCCGTGCATCTCGAAGGGGGGTCGTCGCATCAGCTCTTGTCTGTTTCATTGAGACACGAGAGGCCTCCAATCGAGTTATGCGATCAGGAGTGCACTCAACCTGTAGCGGGCGTTGCATAGATGCTTGATTCGAGGCACTGGTACCTTCCGCTGCTGCTTGGCGCTCTGGAGACTCTCTGGTACCCTCTGTCGGTGCTCGACGGACTCTGCGCGCCCTGTCTCTCTCCCTGTTTCGACGGAGACGCTGTTCGCGCTGCTCAGAAGTCTCTGCTGCTCTTCGTGCTGCAGTACGTTCCTGGTCGGTTTGACGACGCGCTTCCCTCTGAGATTCGGTTTGTTGCCCCCTCCAGATTCTCGCACGGGCTCGAACTGCCTCACGACGTGCTTGAGCGTCAGATTAAGACTCTTGCGCTCTTCTTGCCCTTGCACGCGCGTTTCTTTGCTGCCTTCTTGCTTCTGCCACGTCTTCATCCGCTGGTCCCGCCATACCTTTTCTGCTCTACCTGCTCTGCTCGGCGCGCTAGTGTTATCCCTGTAAGTGCCGCTACGGTTGACACAAGTGCGAGGGGTCCGTTGTAGATCGCCATGAGTCGTAGCAAGCAGTCCTCAAAGGTCTAAACGCAACGTCAGCCAGCTAGGTCGTCCGCAAGAGCACTTAGCAAAAGAGTAACAATAGCGCCTTTATTGTCTTGTCACTATCCCGTGATCGATTGGAGCTTCGTCTTGTGCTTCTTGCCCGCCAGGTGTCGCCTAAAGTCGTGTGCACTTGCAACCGTGCACGCACACACCTCGCACCGGAATGTGCGGCCCGCTTGATTCACTTGAGCCACGTGCCCCTCGGTATGCGCATGCCCGTTCCACAGTACCGCGCGCGTGCAATGGAAGTCGCAGATGTCACACGTGTACACGGGTTCACTCCGCAACACAGCAGTGATAGCTGGCAAGGCGCGCGCGCGCGGCCGCTCGATCGCACGTGGCACACGTAGCGTATGGAACGTAGGAATAGTGCCCGGCGGGAAACGTGGCAGACGTGGGAGCGGGGCGCGCGGTACACGTGGTGCTGGTATACGTGGTGCGAGTACACGTGGTGCGGGGGCTGGCGCAGGGGCGCGTGGGAGACGTGGCACACGTGGGAGCGGCGCGCGCGGTACACGTGGGGCGGGCGCGGGCGCAATTCTGGGGACGTGTACACGTGGGGCGGGAGCGCGCGGAGGAGCTGGTTGGAGGACTGTGACACGTGTGGTCGCTGGCGGAGAATCGCCGATATCGAGGCGGATCAGGGTCGCGGCGCGGCGCGCGCGGCGGTGTTCTTCTCTCTCTTGTTCCGTAGACACTGCGTAAAAAAGCACACACCGTCAAATGTCAGTATGCGTTCGTGTGCGGTCTAATACCGCGGGCGGCAAGCCGGCCGGAGCAAAGAGTACAGTTAGTAACTTACTGGTTTCACGTAGACGGTGTGCCCCGGGATCGCTACGGAACGCAAGACGGATCGGGGCTGTATAATTATTTCTACTCTACTGTAGTGTCAAACTTAAATTTGTATACTGCTGTAGTGCAGCATTGGTGCTTGGGGCAGCCACGTGTCCCCTTGGTGGCCTGACCTGCGGCCAGACCCCCCAGTCCGCACAGTACCGCCCTCTACACGTGTCCGCGTGAATTGAAAGTTGTATACTACTGTAGTGCCGCATTAGTGCCTGTGGCAGCCACGTGTCCCTGTGGTGTATGGAACCAAACAAACCGGGAAAATCTGGGGTTCGCTTCTCGAAAAATGCCTTCATTCTTGGAAGTCTCAAACATCCAGCTTTGATGCTCGGCTGTACTTTTTCCGACAGAATGAAGCTTTCATCATCGTAGCTATTGTTGTCGATGACATCTCCTTCGCATCACATAGTCACTCTCTCATGACTTGGTTTAATGAGAAACTTTCTGCTCAGTTTGATATCAGGCTTTTCGGCTCTCTTTCCTACTTTATCGGATGGGAAGTATCGAGAAAACCTAAGTGTATCAGAGCAACGCAGACTCGTTACGCAAAGTCCTTACTTGCGGCGAACGATCTCGAC
>NW_005178478.1:0-31844 GCF_000350225.1 Chondrus crispus | reverse complement strand
CGCCCCTCACGTGGCCGTCACGTGTACGCGGTGTCGCCCCCGTGCGCCCAAAATTTGTTTTCCCGCGAAAAGGCACATCGGAAAATTTTATGCAAATATTAGGCACCAATCAGAACACCGGCTTCTACAGAGCGCACCAACGGCAAGGCAGGCACACACAGACTGGCAAACAGACAGACAGACGGACACAGATTTTAGTAGTTGTGGACAAGTGGGCTCCGTGCGCGCATCGCGCGCCGAGCCAAATCCCTTCTTTCTCCGCTCCTCGCCCCGCACCTCCCGCTCCGCCGTCCCTTCGTCTCTGGTCCACCATCGTTGCCGGCGTTCCCCGCCCCGCTGCTCCCCCGTCCTCTTCGCTACTGCTCTCGTCCTCTCTCTGGTCTTCGTCGCCCCTTTCCCCCTCGTCCTGCCACGCGTACCGCCCCTTCGTGCTCACTCTGGCTGCAGGTCGCGCTGCTCTCGCCACACTCGCCTCAGTCCTGCTCGCCACCCTTGCCCAGGCCGTTACCCTGGTCGCTACGGTTGGCACTCCCGTCCGCCTCAACCTCCGTACCGGCGAACCCGTGGCCCCCCGCCCACACTGCCCCCTCCCTCTCCCCGCCTCTGCTCTCAACTGTTTCGCCGCCGCCCGCGTTGCCTGCCGCCTACGCCGCGAGGCGCTTCGCTTTCTCAATCCCCGCACTCCCACTTCCGTGCCCCTACCCTTTCGTTATTCTATGGCTCTCACGCTCTAGGCACACGCCCGCGCAATCACATCTCCCCCGCCGCCCCGCCCTACTCCACCCGGCCCCTCTACTCGTGCGGCTCTCCCCGCTCCCTCCCGCCCTGCGGCGGCTTTGCCCTCTCCGTCGCCGGCCTCCGCCCCTGCTGCTGCTCTTGCCGCCCCCAAGTAACCGTCGACTCGCGTGCCCGGGCTTGCACCCCCACCTCGCCTTCCGCTCCACCCATTTCGCCGCCTGTGCACCTCCCGCTCGGCTTCCTGCTCCGACCTTTGCAGTTACTGCTCCCGACGTCCCCACCCTTGCTGCTGCTGCCGCTGCCCCAGCTTCGTCGTGTGCGCTCTCAGCGACTCTCCCGCCCTCCGCTCTCCTGGTTCCCCTCCCCTCCTGCCTCCTTTGACCGCCCTACGATCCCTCCTCCCCTTATGATGCGCTTCCCCCATCCCCCGCCTGCCCGCCTCTTCTTGATCAAGCCGATCACAGCCACCTTCCCCTCTGCCCGCCGTTTCCGTAGGCCCTCCTTCTCGTCCGTGGCGGTGCCGCTCCCGCACCCACAGTCATCGCAGTTAGTCAATCTTCCCTCTCGTACGCTGCGAACCCCGCGGAAGGAGCGCAGCGCGACCGCGTGGGCGTCAATTCCCGGCCCCCCCTCACCCGCGCGCGTCTTCTTGCGCTGCCGGCTGTGACACCTGCCCGCCTCGCAGCGACGGTCTTCGGCGTTCCTCGCCCCTGCCCCTCGCGCCGGCGCTCGCGGCCACCCCCTTCCCCCTCGGGCGCGGTCCGGCCCCTTCCGTCCGCGCTCCGCACCCACCTCTCGGGCCTCGTCAGCGGCCTCTGCCTTCACCCACCGTGCACGACCCTCGCGACAGCGTGGCCATGCGGCCCCCCTCGCCCCCCGCCAGTGACACACACTTTCCCCTCGCCGCTGCCGCCTCTGACGTCATGCGGAATTTTTAAATGACCCACGTAATTTCTGCCCATCCCGTAGCCACCAGGTGTCCTTGGTGGCCGCTTGGCCAGCGGCCAGGCCGCCCCGCAGCCCCCCGCCACTTGCCACCGCCACGTGTCCCCGTGGCCGCCTGGCCTGCGGCCAGGCCGCCCCGCACGTGGCCGCCAGTACACTTGTCACTGTAGTAAAAAATGAAATTAAATCACGGCCCCGCCGCTTTCTACACGTGTCCGCGTGTCCGCGTGGCCTGCAGCCAGGCTGCCCCGCACGTGGCCGCCACTTGTCGCCGCAGCGCCCCCGTGCGCCAATGAGAACCCATGCGGGAGCGCACGAACACACATACACAAACACACAGACAGACAGACACGGAAATTAGTATACGCGGGGACAAGTGGGCTCCGTGCGCGCTTCGCGCGCCGTGCGAAGTCTCTTCCTCCTCCGCTCTATGCCTCGCATTTCCCGCTCCGCTGTTGCCTTGTCTTTGGTCCACCTTCGCCGCCGCCTTTCCTCGCAGCGCTGCTCCCCGCCGTCTCCGCTACCTCTCCGGTCCTCTCCCCGGTCTTCGTCGCCCCTTGCCCACTTGTCCTGCTACGCGTACTGCCCCTCCGTGCTCACCCTGGCTGAAGCTTGCGTGCTCTCGCCATACCCGCCTCCGTCCTGCTCGTGACCTTTGCCCAGCCCGTTACTCTGGTCGCTACCGTTGGTGCTCCCGACTACCTCAACCCCCATACCGGCGAACCCGTCGCCCTTCTGCCCACACCGCCCCCCTCCCTCCCACCGCTTCCGCTCTCGACTGTTTCGCCGCTGCTGGCGTTACCTGCCGCATACGCCGCGAGGCGCTTCGCCTCCTCAACCCCCGCACTCCCACCTCCGTGCCCATACGCGTCCGTCAATCTATGGCTCTCACGCTCCAGGCTCACGTCCGCGTGATAACCCCTTACCCGTCGTGCCGTCCTACTCCACCCGGCCCTTCTACTCGTACGGCTTGCCCCGCTCATTCCAGCCCTGTGGCCGCCCTCTCCGTCTCGGGCCTTCGACCCTGCTGCTGGTTTCTGCCCCCCGAATAACCGTCGCTACGCCTGCCCTGGCTTCCACCCCCACTTCGCCTTCCGTTCTATCCATTTAGACTGCCTGTCCTCCTGCCGCTCGGGCTCCTGCTCCGCCCTTTCCGGTCACTGCTCCCGACGTCCACACCCTTGCTGCCGCTGCCGCTGCCGCTTCCCCTGCTCCGTCGCCTGCGCCCTGAGCGACTCTCCACCTTCCTCGCTCCCGACTCCCCTTCCCTCCCCTCCTGCCTCCGTTGACCGCACTACGCACTACCTTCCCTTATGAAGAGCTTCCCCCATCCCCCGCTTACCTGCTTCTTCTTGACCATGCCGATCTCAGGCACCCTCCCGTCTGCACCCCGTTTCCGTAGGCCCTCCTTCTCAGTCGTCTCGGTCCCCCTCCCCTACCCCAGTCATCACAGTTAGTCAACCTTTCGTCTCGAACGCTGCGAACCCCGCAGAAGGAGCGCATCGCGACCGCCCGGGCGCCGGCTCCCGGCCCCCACTCACCTGCGCGCGTCCTCTTGCGCTGCCGGCTGCAACACCTGCACGCCTCGCAGCCACGGCCTTCCGCGTTCCTCGCTCCTGCCACGCGCTCCGCCGCTCACCGCCATCCCTTTCTCCCCGGGCGCCGTCCGGACCCTGCTGCTCGCACTCCGCTGCAACATCCCACCCCCCGTCAGCGGCCTCTGCCGACACCTACCATGCGCGATCCTCGCAAAAGCGTGGCCATGCCGGCCCCCTCGCCGCCTGCCAGTAACACTGCCTTTCCCCTCGCCGCAGCCGTTGTCCCTTTGAGGTCATGCGGAATTTTTTAATGACCCGCGCAATTCCTGCCCATCCCGTGGCCGCCACGTGTCCGTGGTGGCGGCCTGGCCTGCGGCCAAGCCGCCTCGCAGGCCCCCCGCCACTTGTTACCGCCACGTGTCCCCGTGGCGGCCTGGCCGCAGGCCAGGCCGCCCTTCACGTGGCCGTGACGTGTACGCAGTGTCGCCCCCGTGCGCCCAAAATTTGTTATCCCGCGAAAAGACACATCGGAAAAAATTGAAAATATTAGGCGCACCAATCACAACGGCGGCTTCTACAGAGCGCGCCAATTGCAACACGCGGGGGAGCGCAGAGACACACATACACAAACACACAGACAGACAGACAGACACGGAAATTAGTATACGCGGGGATTTCTGCATGGTCGTGAGAAATGATAGGGACAGGTGTCGTGAAATTGGCGGGAGTTCGCGATAATGCATGCATGATAGAAGGTTACTCACTCGTGTTGTCGCTACAAGCGTATACGCCATAGCACACAACGATGTCTGAAGTAGTTGGTTCGGAAACACAAGATCCAGCCCCCACCAAAAGTGGTAGGCAATCACGGTTCACACCGCAACAAGACCTCGCCATTGTCCCTGAGGTAGCCGCTGTTCGAGCTCATTTGGCGAAGTTCGGTGAAACGAAGAAGAGATTTGCTACTGCGGCGGAAAGATTGCGTGAGAACGTACACTTTCGGGACAAAAAAACGTCGGTTGGAAGACAATTCAGGACCGATACAAAAGGCTGCAGGACCAATATGACAAAAACGACTCCGACAATCAAAGGTTGTCTGGAGTCGGTGGTGGGGAGATGAGAGAGTTGGCTGACCTTTCGATGGCATTGAGAGAGGCCAGAGATGATTGGGAAGCACAAAAGAAAACTGCCAAATTAGCAGAGAAAAGAAAAGAAGAAGACAAGGAACGCATGGGTCGCGTATTGATGGTTGCAGCGCAAAAGCGCAAGTCATCGAAGGACTCGGAAACAGAAGATGGCAGCTGCGGAAATGAGAATGGTGCTGTGATACTAGACGAGATAGAAAGCGAAGCGCATATTCATAGCACAAACGGCAGCGCGAGAAAGAAGAAGAAAACGAAAATGGCATATGGTGCTGATGATAGCCTTGATGCTTTCGGAGAGCACATGAAAGACGCTGACCTCGCCCGAATCTCGCTTGAGCGAGAGCGTCTTTAATTTGAGCGCGACATGGCTGAGAGCGGTAGAGAAGAACGCTTGCAGGAGCGCCTTGAGCGTCAGAAGGAAAGAGAAGAAGAACGGCGAGAGCGTCGGGAGGAACGCGTAGAACAGCAAAAGCTCGAAGTGGAGAGGTTCAAGGCACAGATAGAGGCCTTCGCGAGAAAAAAATAAATCTGACCATGTCGTACATGTAGAGTAGGTCGCCTTCTATCCAGTACCAGTAGTACCCTTGGTACTGTGTACCAGTCTGGTAAACAGTACCAAGGGTACTGTACCCTGGTACTACCAGGGACCCGTTAGGGTTAACACAACAAACGTCCCCCCTGGGGTGGTCAATGGGAGCGGTGCCACCGAGGAGGGGGAAAGGGGAGGGGGAAGGGGAGGGGGGAAGGAGCGGGCGGGAACGGGGCGGCATGTCGCGCTGTCTATGGAACGTTGACACTTGTGCGACGGGATGCCGTGCAAATGGAAATCCAATTGCATCCGACTGAATTACTCTAATCCTCTCTGTTTCCGCTTCACTACACATGCCACTGCCGCTGCGTTTCAGCAGTGCCCTGCTGAGATATTTGGGGAGAGACGTTGCGGGGAAGGAGAGGGACGACTTGTAATTTAAGGAAAACCCACCTCGACCGGAACACATCACTCTCGCTTCCCTCTCCTTTTCGTCTTCTTCGTCCTCGCCTTCTCCCTCGCCTCCTCCCTCCCTCTTCGCCTTCTCCCTCCCACTTCGCCCCCTCCCTCGCCTCCTCCCTCCCTCTGCCCCTTCAACCACCCCCGCCATGACGGACGCCGTCCTGCGCAAGCCGCGCAAGCCGCGCAACACGCGCCTCACAGGCTACTACGGCTTCTCAACGCCCGGCGCCACCCCGTCCTCCCCGCACATACATCGCGGCGAGGCGGTCGTACGAACGGTCTGCATGGCAGCACCCTTCCACTCTCGAACATTAGATAATTAAATGGGCAGCTCCGCTCTCTACCAACCTCTGTCACACCAGCCTCGTGGCAACAACTTTCCGTCCTTGCATCAAAAACAATTAACTGACCAACTCCGTTCGGTACTAATCTCTGTTAAACTAGTCTCCTGGCACCACGTTCCATCATTGAGCACAAAAAATAAATGAACAACTCCGCTCGCTGTCAGTTTCCCTCTGACAAGACTAAAGCGTTATAAAAGTGTAGTGCAGTGACCCTGTACTGTACGCCTGGTCACCGCCGTCGTGGGGCCGCGCTCCCCGCCTTTGACACGTGTACTGTGCGCGCACACTTAGGAAGGTAGACCACGTGTACCATACGTGGCCAGATGTGTACCACACGTGGCCACACGTGTATGACACGTATATGATACGTGTATGACACGTGTGCATACGTGGTGCCCACAAGCTTCTACGCTAATTAGCGTCTAATGCCAAGTGGCAATTCTAATTACGATAATTAATTATTAATTTCCCATTTAGTAACCGACGCCGACGACGGCGCTCCGCCTATATAGGTCGGGTGTCGGAAGGCGCTACAGTAAAGAGGCATCAGGTGATCGGACCCCATCTCTGGTAGGATCCTCTACGGTTCCTATCTAGTTGGCTAAGTCTGGTACCGGCACCCTTCGTCGTCATTCTTTTTCTTGTCTTTCCTTTACTTTTTCCCCTATTTTCTAGGTTTCGACGCTACACTTCTCCTTCCTTCTTTCTTCTGCCTTCTTGTTTTGTTCTTCTTCGACGCTGTCGATAGCGATCCGCGACGCGACCGCCACACCCACTCCTTCTAGTTACTCGATCCGGAGTACCCCTTCACGCGCTGACCGCGACTCTACCCGCGATTCTCGCGTTACCTCTGAGCTACCACGGATAGAGGGCCCCGAACACCCTGGTGCTGACTGGACATACCGCTTTCCCTCATAGCGAGATTTACGCCCTCGTTGGCGAGTGTGTCCACTGCACTACAAAAAGCACTAGTTTCTATGATTCACATATGTCGTAAGATCGGGAGGCCGGCAATCAAAGTACCTCGAGATTTGGTTGGGGAAGAGGCAGTTTCGAAAGTTAGATAACAGAATGGACGCCAGGTATATCAAGCCCACGGGGTGTTCGCGAACCTTCATTTTCCGTTTGAAATCGATTGCGGAAAATTGTAGCTTCACTTCTTTAAAAATCCATTCCACACTAATCCGCACTGACGACATTGCCTTGTTAAATGCAGACTGGGCAGGAGAGATGTTGAAGCCCTGAAAAGGTACATCGATAAACCACTGCTGGTTGTAGCCAGAGTCCCCATATATACAGTACTGCTTTCCTTCCACCAATAACACTCTAGGAAGAATATCGTTCATTTCGCTGCGTACATATAAATTCCAGTCATGTCTCCTACCTTCTAATGGACCATACAAGTGCTGTATGAGACCATCCGGTGTGTTCACAGCTTGATATTTGATAGCGTGCTTGCGCTTATGTCCATTATAAGCGACACGTTGAGCCAGACTTCCGCTCGGACGGGCGATACCTAAAACGGTACCATCTATAAATCCGACGCAATTAGGAAGGGCTTTTCCCTTGTCGTGAATGCGCTGTGCATAAAGCTCTGCTCTTTAGGCAATGAAAAGCTCACTAATGTCCTCCGCCACGAGGTGTTTTCGAGTGTTTAAAAGGTGCTCTATTGCTTCCCAAAAAATTTCGGAAAGCTGTGGCGCATGCTTTCCGAAGAGTTCTTCAAGGTCTCCCCACCTGGATGGAACAGCGAGACGCCGCAAAACGATACAAGTCGCAAGAATGGGAGAGGCACGATATTTATTTATGGACGTTCTCGTTTCCGTTTCAGGCCAACTCATCACAGAGACAAGCTGTGATATTTGCTGTTTTTGAAACCGGAAATTCTGCAAGCACTCCCGGTCCGTAAGGCAATTGAAGTTAAATGAGAAGTCTTGGTGCGAAATGCGTCGAACACGCAATAAATGGTGGTGATAGTCCTTGGTGGCGCTCGAGAACTTTGCAGCCAGAGTAGGAATTGATTTTGTGTCAGAAAGCGCGGAGCCGGGAATCATCTGACGTCGACTGGAGACAGTTCTCAAGGCTACTTGCAAATGGAGTTGTCGACGTCTGACCAAGGACGTGCAATGGTCCTTTTGTCTGCCGCGCTCCATCGCGAATGGTGAGGGTTACTGAGCTCTCCGCCGACGCGATCCCGGCACTACTGTACGGTATGATACCGTACAGTACGGGAAGGTCATGCAGTACTAGTACATAATGTACTAGTACTGCGTGACCTTCCCGTCTATTACTCCTGCGGGCGGAAGTCTTCTATTTGCGTAAACGTTTTCGGAAACTGTATAATCACTTTTCAGAAATAGAATTCAGCAATTGGTATTGCAGAATTTCTGCATTTGTATTCCTGAATTTCTCGTTTGCGTAAGCTCTGTACTGTCACTGTGATTCTGCCACTATGCCTGAGGTGTGAAATTGGAAAAAGAAGAAGAAGACAGCAGGGAAGCAACCATGACAGTTTTGTATCTATTTTCTGCGGTCCATATGGGATTTCGTGAGGAATTCCATTAAAGAATTAGAAAAAGAGATTTTTATTAAAGTGTCAATGGACAGGTCTACGACCGACCGTCCAAGCCCGTGCGAAGTCCGTGCAGTCGGACAGTTTACCGTTTTCGGGTGACACTGGAGGAACACCAGGCTTCTTGCCTCAGTGTTTACCAATACCGGCACTTGTGACATCGATGGCAGCACAGTCTGCTTAGCCACTCGCACCTTGTTGGATCTCGTCCGTGTCGGCAAGTTCTCCATATTTTCCGATTCCCTTCGGGCCCCGGGGCGCTCCCCAGCAGGGTCACACTTCCTCCATTGCGGAAGACGACTCGCCTCTCTTTTGGCAAGATGCCTCTCACATGGCGATCGATGAACTCCGTCCCCAAAATGGCGCTCACGGCTAGGTTGCTCGCCACTAAAAAATGCGTCCTCGTGGTCATATTCCCAATTCGGACGTGTAGCACCACCACTCCGCTAAGAGCCATTGCATTCTTCGAAGCGTCCGTTACTCGTGGGTTCGTTTTTATCGCCGCGTTCTCTCTCCAATTCGGGGAAAGATGCGCTCGTGGATAATGTTGGGGCCGGCTCCAGTGTCTAGTACACCCCTGATAGGAAACATAACCGTCGGTCGGCACCCAACTGACAGGTCTAATTTTTAGTTCTCCTTTCCCAGGACGCAAACCGGGTCTCTTGCTACAGTATTCCCACGAGGCTTTCCCTTCTGCCGGTGCCGTTGTGTCCTTCGGGTCGGGGGTGCTTCCCTCCGGACGAGGCTCGGTTTAAGGGAGACAGAAGCCTCTACGCTGCCTCCCTGTCGTTTACCGGCCTTCTTCCGTGGGCGCCGCAGGAATGGGCGCCCGGTCCGATAAACTGGGTTCCCTGCGGGGTCCCCGGGAAAGGGGTTGTCCGGAAACTCGGTGACGGATTCGCCCTTGGTGCGTTTCGAGCCCGTCCCCCATGGCTGTAATTCCTCTGGGTGCGTCTCTGTTGGAAGTTTGTCTCCAGTTGGGCCAAAAGTCGAGCTCGGACGTCCGGCGACATCCCATGACAGCAAGGTCTCGCCCGCGAATGGCAGAGGCGGCAGGGAGTTCCGCTGCTCGCGTCTTGTCGAGGTGGCTCCCAATGCCGGGCGTCTCCTCCCCGAGGGGGTGCGTTTGGCTTGGGCCACATACTGCTCCCACCCTCTGGTACTGTCGAACCCGGAGAGGCTGTGAAGTATGTTGTGCATGTCCCCGGGGGCGAGGGGAACGCGGCCGTCTCGACGGCCATTGCGAGCGGGCGGTCCGAGGAAACATGTCCTTCCACGAGGGGACCCGGTTCGGACGACTCCTCGGAGAGGAGCAGGCTACGCTGCTGGCGTCCCGTCCGGTGGCCCGAGCGGTCCCGGCTCCCTGCGGCTGCCGGGTAAATCTTTCCACCCCGGTAGGCAGTCCCCATGCCCTCGGCGTACCGCGTTAGCTGCGTAAAAGCTATGCCGGGGTGCGTCGTGAGGTGGTGACGCACTTGAGTACGGATTGCCGGGAGGAGCCCCTCTGCGAAGAGCGACTTGAGCCGATTATCGGAAAAGACATTCCCACAGCGGAGGGCTTTCCGCCAGAGGCGGTCCCCATACTCCGTTTCGGACATCCCCGAACTCTGTATAAAGTTCGTTACCTCGGCGTAGGCTTCTGCGATGACTTCATTTGTCGCGTATGTCCTGAGGAGGTAATTGACAACCTCCGGATAGGACGACAACACTTCGTCCCTACGGGCGTCGGCTACCCCAGACTCTCCCACAATACGGGTCTGCACCTTTGCCAAGGCCGTGCCAGTCATAAAGAACTGGAAGCACCAGAGGGCTGCTCACTCATGCACGCCGTTCTGGTTGCACGCCACCGTAAACCTGGAGAGGAAATTTAGCACCGCAATCGGGTCGTCTCCACTGAAGGTCACGCCCTTCATCTGTAGAGCCATCCGCTTTCCGGCCCTCGAAACCGTGCTGGCAACCTTGGCGTTATATCGTCCCGAACGGTTGTGCAGCCGATACTGGAGGTAATCCATGACCTTTTTAAAGAGGTCGTTTTGGGGGCGAATCCGACGCACATGCCGCACGTCTACTTCAAAATCGTCCTCAGAAGAATCTTTTTCGTCCCTCGTGGCGTCACTAGCTTCCGATTCGTCGGTCTCATATCCCTTGCCTTGGTATTTCTCCGGTACTTCTGCGTCGGCAGCACCACGCGACCGGCTCCGGGCGGAAACGCGGGTGGCTGTCCCATCTCTTGGGCTTGAAGCCGGCCATCGCGTTCTTCTCCATCCCACGGGGTCTCACGTCCCATTTGGGGGTACTGCGGCCGCGCGTTCTCGAGCATCAGCGACGGCGGTAGTGCCTCCGTTGTCGCCAACGGCGGTTGCTCTGCCTGCGGCGCACAAGCGCGCACCTCTGCACGGGTAACGTCCCCCACAGTTGAAGTGATCGTGTCCCAAAAGGGGCCGCGTCCGACTACCTCGTCCACGGCGCTCCTTACGAGGGCCCGACTGTGATCCTCAACGATCTTTCGGAGCGTGCTTGTCGATTGCGCCTCCACGGCAGCCGGGATTCGCTTGTCCAGCTCGGCCGTCAACCACGTGTTTAGGTCCGCCCTCTGGGTCAGGTCCCCTAGGTCCCGGTGGGCCTCCGAGGCGTCTCCGTGGATCGTCATCCTATTTGGACGTTCGTCGCCGATTATGGCGGGGGCCAGCTCGCTCTTTCCGCGTTGTCGGCCTTCGACGGGCTCCTCCGCTGGCGTCGGTGGTAATGCCGCTCTTGTCTGCGATCGCGTCCTTGCGCGGGACAGGCGCTCCACATGCGCCGCTCGTGCCTCGGCGCCTCTAACGGAGCCCCCGTTATCGGGCGAGCCCTCCAGGCGACTTGGTCCCCCCGGCTGAGATCGATTTACTGACTCATCGTCCCTGACGCGTCGGGGGAAGCCCCCCTGCGATCTCGCGTCTTCTCGTCCACTCACCTTGAAAAGAGGCGGTGATTCTCGATCCCTTCCAATCCCAGTCGTCCGATTCGCAGATCAATAAAAAGAATCTTAGAAATAGATTTCTAGGTCGGGAGACCACTTGTAATAATATGGATCCTTCCGGTTCGGTTTTACTCCGTCACGGAGGGGATGTCCACAGTAGCGGTAAAATTACAACACCACCAACCTCTCTGCGAGGGCGGCGGTTATGACTCCGGTAAACGGGCGAGTGTAATTGCGACCCCGAAGGGGATAGGGCTCAATGGGCATACGCTTCCACCAGGCGGTGGAACGACCAAACTGGGGAGCGTGTGCTTGCGGCCCTCAAGAATAACCCGCACGGGACGATCTGCTTCTTCCAGTTTTTCCTCAGTTCTGGCCAAAGGGGTCGCTGCCCCCCTTTACTCTGGGGGCGTACTGCCTCGGCCCCGAAGTACGTCGACCTCCGGGGGGCGGGCAGTACAGTACTGATCCACTTCTACTTGGATAACTACAGTGGAGTACCTCTACTGTACTCCACCGGGGAGTAATCCGCACAGCAGCACACGTGGCTGTGCTCCTGCCACCTGTACTCGTGGCAGAGCGCGCACCACGTGTGCTAGCGGGGACTCCCCCAGCTGACACTTCTATTACACTAATTTCTACGCCCCTACAGTAGGACCTCCAAGTCTACTGTACCCTATCGGGACGTAATACATACGGCGGTACACGTGGCCATTCCGACGCCACCTGTCACCCGTGGCGGTACGTGCACCCCGTGTACAAGCTGAGTTATCCCCTGCCTTTCCAGTATCGTCTGATCAGCCCTACAGGATCTCCCTCCGGGTCGTTACGTTGACGGACACCGGTCGGTACCCATTCTCCCACAGTCAGAACTCGAATATCGCCAGACACACCGCTTGCAAGCTGATGCGATGGACTGTAAAGCTCAGTGCATCCAGGTACGTCATCGAACACCTCGCTGGTGAACGCAACGTATGGGCCGACATGTTGACTCGATGAGCAGTGCAGGATAAGACGACCGTCCGTGTGGCTAAGCTACGAATGCTGAAATCCCTCATGTTAGCGCCCGTCTCACCGCATCCGTACTCGAAGCTTGACTGGGCAAGACGAGAAGACCTCAAGCAATCTCAACGAAAGCACAAGGAAGTTCATCCCAAAAGTTTTTCTGAACAGAACGAAATTCTGGCCAACCAAAATGGTGTCGTCTGGATCCCAAATGATCAGCTACTGCAGCTTCGTATCATGATCGCTGCCTATACTGGAATGGGAGGACACAGAGGTTGGCGTACAACACTAACTACTGTGAAAGCTCATTTCTGGTAGATTTCAATCACGAAGGATGTTGAAACCTTCGTTCGATCGTGCCTTCATTGCCTTGCTACCGAGACAGGAGAAATTGTGCCGCGACCACTGGGACACGCTCTACACGCCGACAAACCTAGCCAGAGGATATATTTCGATTATTGTTACATCTCAAAAGGTGAAGATGATTTCTGTAACGTGCTCGTCATGAAGGACGATTTCAGTGGGTATGGTTGGCTCGTGCCAACCTCAGAAGCAGATTCAGAGAGCACAGCAAATGCGTTATTGTCCTGGTTTGCTTCGTTTCGTACTGTGGTGCAGTGGGCGTCCGATCGCGGTACGCATTTCAAGAACGAAGTTGTACGAGCTCTACGTGAACAAACTAACGGTTTGCACCATTTCACGATAGCGTATTGCCCATGGAGCAACGGAACAGTCGAAGTTGTCTGTCGCGAGCTACTTCGAACAATGCGAGCACTGCTGTCAGAGTTTCAACTTCCCCAACGTTCGTGGCTATCGGTTTTACCACTAGTGCAGTCCGCTCTAAACAGCTCTCCGCTAGCCCGACTTGGTAGTCGTTGTCCACTCACTGTTTTTACCGGCGTACCTCAGGATAAACCTCTGTTATCAATCAAGACTTGGGTCCAGAATAAAATTCTGGTCAAGACATTGGACGAGATCAGGTCGGCGCAGCTGATTTCCGCTGCAGACTTACATTCCGCGTTGAACGATATGCATCGTGAAGTGTTCCGTACTACATCCAAAAAGCGTGAAGACGAGGTGAGAACGAATAACAACCGCACCAACATTCGGCCTATCAATTTCACCGAAGGAGACTACGTACTCCGTGCAGTATACCGCAAGGATCGCGGACGCAAGCCTTCGGTACGCTGGAGAGGACCATACTGCGTAAATGCATGTCTGTCCGAGTACATTTTTGAGATCGAAGACTTGATGAGCGCAACACGCAGTGAGGCACACGGTCGCCGCCTCAAGTTCTTCAGGAATAAGGACTTCGAGGTCACGAAGGAAGTACGCAATCAGCTGGCATATCAGGATAATGAACTCCTGGTTGTCAAAGAGTTCCAGAATATTAAGATCCGCGCCGGAACTATACAGCTTCTGACAAGCTGGAAAGGTTTCTACGAAGCCGAAAACGACTGGGTGTCTCTCGAGCTGATGAAGGAAGACGTTCCTACAATCGTGGAAGAGTTCCTCGAGGAGATACGGAAGGCTGGAACCCGTCGCCAGCAACGTGTTGCCGCGTTGGGGTAACCTCTTCCAAAACAGAACCAAATTCTGCTTTCGCAGATGGGTTCTTGGGGCAATGATGTGACGCTCCATCTCGCTGTGTATGTAGCCACTACGTATCGCTGTAGAGCTGTAGGCTAGGCTGACGCACATGTGAGGTATATCAAAACCTATAGGTAATAGGTAATAGTCCGAATGCAGGAGCCGCGTTTATCCGTGATTTCATCGATTACCTTTCTGATTGAACTGACGTGCGTTCCTGAATTGAGCTCGATCGAGCTCATAGCTCGAGCTGCGAGCAAACAAATAAATACTCTACCGACTTTCGCGCGGGTGCGCAGAGGTAGAGGGGACGAGACCAGACCGGGTGCCCAATACTTTGCCAACCTCGACGAGCTGCCCACAGCAAGCCTTTTATCATTCAACGAGCTCAGCTGCAAAATCCGCTGGGGTAGTAACACGATACTTATCCAAACGTTTCGCGCGTGCAATTGGCGTCGGCACGACACACCATCAGGGTGCAAGATCATTGCTGTCGTTTATGTCGTACCCACCTTCTCGCTATTTGTGGGATAACTCTTCCCCGCCCTGGGTTGGGTGAGAGACGGAGGCTATAGCGAGGGGGCACGCGGCGTGGACGCGACGCGCTAAATGAACCGATCGGACGACCTCGCGAAAAGGGAGTGGCTCACTGGCCGGTTACGCGCAGTCGCCCCGTGGTGCGTGAACGGGAGCGACCGGTAACGGGTTAGAAGCCAGCGCGCGCGATAGACAACCGAAACGGACGTACGTAGGCGCGAAAGGTACGGGGGCAAGCTTGCCCCAGTTTACTGGTGGGGACGGGTGCCAGGTCTTAACCCCTCAGGGGGACGCCTCGGACACCTGTCCCCAGTACAATAGTACAGTACCTGCCCCCTAGTGCGTGCCGGTTACTGTACACAATTGAAAAGCTAGCGCCATAATTACTACTACCGCACAGACGCTGCTACTACACGTGTGCACTACTGTACACGCGTGTTGCTTACAGACTACCGCACGGACGACACGTGTGCTAACGTGCACACGTAACACGCGTAGACTACCGCTCGGACGACACGTGTGTTACTGTACACGTGCCCCACGCCACGGCCGGTTGGTCAACGCGCGCGCTCCTTACACGTGGGCACACCCGCCCACGTGTGCACCGTGCACGGCCGCACGGGCAATAACCTCCCCGCGCGCGCGACGGTTGTTATACTACACTATTTTCTAACGGTTCACCATCAAAATGATTACGATGCTTAGCCCTGTGCCGCGGTTGTAGACGTTCTAAAGTTCGGACCAATCGGGGGTTTTTCCCTTAACTCTAGTTCTCGATGGAGTTAAGAGTCCTAACAAAGTGCTCTGGAAGCCCCCAACTTTCCACTTTCTACCACGCAAGATCATTCATAGAAAAGCCAAGTACTTCTCGAACTAGAATCTACTGTAAAAACAGGGGGTGGACTGATGTGAGAACTGGGCCAAAGTTCTCACATTTCTCACAAAAAAGCATCCAAATTCTCACACTTCTCCGAGAGATGGTACGTTCTCACTGAGACTTGTGGCATATTTCTGTGAAATGTTTTGAGACTCTCACTCGCCACAATGAGAATGTACCCTCGGAGGTAGACGTCTCAAATGCACGGAGAACATCTCCCCGGACAGCGAGAGGTTTCTACAAACATTTTGTAGAGCCTGTTTTTCATGCTCAGAGTAAGGGTTTTGGCGCTGAACGCCCATGCATGATACAATTCTCGTTGGGCTTGCACGATTTATGATTAATTATGCCTCGCTCTACGCCTCTTTGTTCTTAGAGAATCATTGAAAGCTTCAACATCTTCATGACTCGGGGCACCACGCTTCAGTTTGTTTGCGCTGTGCCATGAATTCCAGCAATTCTTGCAGATAGCTTGGCGACAAACATTGCACCACTGAACCTGTTTTGAGCCTTTGCGTTTAGAGATCGGCTTTCCATTCCGCACTCCCCTAATTGTCCAACTACATAAAACACAGTACGTTGCCTGCCCGACCACCCGACTGTGTCTCAAAGAACTATCTAGCCTTTTCTCCTTGTTTTGGCCGACATTATATCTCTCAGCTGCCCCCTAGCAAAAAGAGGAGTGACACGATTCGCGGATGGGTTTGTTGCTCCTCTCTCCTGTATGTTCAACTTGCGCCATGCTGTCCAATCTTTGACAAGGAGCCTAGCAAACTTTCCAAAGGTTTCGCATTCAGTAACACGATGTCTGCATTGAGAGTATCCTTCGTTACCAGTACTTTCTCTTACAGAAGGTAATTTCCCTTGCTCTCTAGCCATATTTAAACGGAAGCATATCGCAGCATTGTTAACCTGCATCACCAATAGACGGGCTATTATGCTCGTCACAGGGTTTTCCGAAATGTTTGAGCGCGCTAACGTCTTCATGTATCTTGATATTACATCAACGCCTCCTTTAAGGTAATTCCAATAAACCGCCGGAGTCAGGCAGATCATTCTTGCTGGGGGTAGAGGGCTCCCTCTAGAGCGTATAAGGTGACGGATGCCATTACTAAGACTGTAGTACGACGAAAGACTGTTGATGTCTGAAGCATGGGACTGCTTTAGTAGACCATCATATTCCTTTGGAATATACTTCGTTTCTCCCCCCCACCCACTCGAATCCTACGCAACTAATGCTGTCTAAAACATGCGTGTAGGTGTGGCGTATGCTCTCCGAAAATTCTATGAGACAAGCGTAGATAATACGACCATTGGTAATGTTTCCACTTGTACCAACAACATATAAAATGTGTCTCAGGCCCAAAGTAACTGCATGGTGCATACAATGCGCTCTGTAAGGTGGCGATGGCACCAAGGCCTGAATAATGCGTCAGATGTGCTGCACGAGCCGACGTTTGACAACATAACAAACGGTCCGTATTTTTCCCGTGTGTTAGTGGCCTCGTTAACTGTTCCAAGTGAAGTCATTGTTTTGATTTCTGCGGCACAAACAAATGGTTATTCCAGTTCATCCGTGCACGCTATGATAGCGTCTGGACTATCCGCTATCATCATACTGCTCTTGCTTTCAATCAAGCCTACTGTACGAATGTGTTGGACCGAAAGCTTCCTCACACCAGAAAACGCGTAAACCACTCCATCAAACACAGCCCGATCGCGACAATATGCCCCTTTCTGGTCCGATAGGAACCCAGGAATTCCCCTGAGAACCTCGACCTCATTTCTCGACCCCTCCTTCATCCCTGCGGTAGACACCAGTGGCTTCATCACCCAGGCATGAAGGGAGGCTTCGCGTAGGGTGTGAAGAAGCTGCGTTGCAGAATTCTCGAGGCGTGACTCCACTGACATTGCTACATTTTCTGCAGTGTCCAGGTCTATAGCACCTGCCTGAAGGTCTGCCTTGAGCTGAAAAAGGGCAGTCAGCAATACAACTTTTGCAGGAGAGCCTGCCACGCCCCTTCCAAACACTTGCACCATCTGTTGAAGGTCGTGGCGAGTGAAGGCGTTGACTCTACTTCTTGAATAGCGAGCAATTCTTTCCGCCAAGTCACGCCTTTGTGATGGCTGAGGCACCGAGCGCAGAACCATCCCAAATAAAATGCAAATGCGCTCCCACCTGACCCGAAGTAGCTCTAAACAGAAGTCGTGCTCAGCGGGCATTGGATTGGAACCGCTAGCAATAGTTCTACCCCGCAGCTTTCAGGCCATCGCACCCAAATTCCTCTCGAAGTCCCGTGTCACAGCGGCAATAAATGAGTGTCCCGTTCGGGACGTGAAACGGAACGCGCGCAAAAGGAACCAGATGGGGTCCTCCGACTGATGAAAGGTGAGCGCGGATACCCGTTGTAATGCTTGGTCCACAACTTGGGTGGCTGATAAACTCCTGGAAGCGGAATCTTCCAGAGACGACGCTGTGTTGCATGCAGCAGCCCTGCCTCTCTTTTCTGAGTCTTACAAAACCTGGTCCTCCTTAATTGAGTGCAGGGCACCCCCAACGCGGAACCGACTGTGGGGGCAAATGGTAAAGCTGCGTGAATTGAATAGCTTCCTATTGTTGTGAATCATGGCCGCTATGCGGCCAGAGCAGCTCTCTCTATACAGCCAGGCCTCGAGATCCCTTCCAACACGGCGGGCTGGCCCGTCCCATTTCTTAGTTGCAATATAAACAGCCCTGCACCCACTCTCCGAAACCACCATTCCCCTCGACCTTCTAGAACTAGGACCGCTTCCAAAGACGTATGGATACGTCAGGTCACGTTTATGTGTACCCAAAATTGTGGCGCCAAGAGTAGTGCAGACAAACTTGAGGGTCTCCTTTGAGTTGTAACCCCGGTCCGCGGCAGAAATTGCTTCAGCCATTGGCCTCAGTGCTCCTGTCGTGGAAGCGCCTTGCAGTAGTTGAACGAGGCGCTCCCACGTGTGCACAAGCTTCTCACCACAGCGAGTGAAATGGCATGCAAAGAAAACTGAGGTGAGAGCGGATCCTAAAGTATTCCTGACTGGACCCAACCCTTTCTTGGGATTATTGTGCTGCTTTAGAAAGGAAAGTTGAGAAACAGCTCTGGAGGCCATGCGCAAATGGTCATCGTCCAACGACAGGACGGTCGAATTAGGCACATAGAGTAAGTCTCTGTTCACGGCGGCTACCTCAGACTCTATATCAGTGATTAGAGATGTCGCTCTGTTTGCGGAACGACACCAGCTAGTGGCTGTATAGTCAACTGCACTTCGTTTCTCTTTGCAACCTGTGAGTGATGACCAAACCTGCCGATATACATCGGCTGAAATCCCCGTACGGTAGAAGAAATCTTCTTCGTTGGGATCACATACAACGCTAGGGCCCTCATCATAAGATGCGCAAAGAACATGAAGAATTAGTAAACCTAGGAGCTCCTGACTTGTTGTAGGAGCAAAACCTCTATGATGCAGTGAACGATTAGCCACAGACTTTAACTTTTCAAGAAGACTGTCGGGTAAGAATATTTGAAGCGTGTTAAGCCGTGTCAGGGAGAATCAGCAATGTTGCGGTCCGGCAGCTCTCTGGTTTTCCCCCAATTCGTTGGCCTCATTAGTTTCATTTTCATAGCAATACGCATCGCTCTGTCTACTGGAGAGCTCAGAGAGCACGTTATCCAAAATAGAATTTGCCTCTTGAATGAAAGGCTCTTCCAGGATGGAATCCACTTCGTCGACAGTAACATCGAACTCCAAAAACGGACTTTTATATTCCTATCCAGCAAGTCCTCCTTCTTGCTGGCCGATTGTTCGAGCTGCCAGTTCATCGTCGTTAACGTCTTCTGCTTCATACTCTGCAATTTCTCTGTCCCCTAAATATTCTCCCGGCTGTTTGTGGCATAATTTCCAACGACTATGTATACATTAGATTTGCAATTAGATGTAGATCTCGCTGTAAGGTACGGACCTTACAGCGTGCGCGCGCGCATATCTTACAGCGCGCGCGCCGACACACGTGTACGAAACGTGTGCTGTCCGCCCGATGGCTGACAGTATTACAGTGCGGGACGACCCGCACTGCTACAGTAGCACGGTACTGTACTATAGTATGATAACTTCGACTTGTGTATTAAATAGGAGGAAGGGCGCCGGCGGGGGAGGACCAAGGGAGCTTGGTCACGATCCACGACCGCGGCGCAACCCTCTAGCACACTCTAATTTGCGCGACACCTTCGCGCGCCTTTTAGTTAGGGACCGGCACGAGTCGGGTTGCGCGACATGCGAGCGAGCCGGGATCCGCCTCCGTCCGTCAGCGCTGGCACGTCACTGTTAGCTACACCCCTCCGCCGCTGGGGGTGTTTATGCTACACTGTTCACAGCGATCCTCATCAAAATTATGAAACACACCACTCCAAAGATCCTCACACAGCTCCCCGCCAGAAGCAAAATTGGCTCCAGGGTTGGTTACAAATATACGAAAGGGCTGCAAAGATGGCAGCTCAGACACAGAGACAATAGTTTCTTCCTCCATGATGGAGGAAGAGCTACTTCTATCTGCGTTGGCGTCTGAAGTGGCGTCAACAGGGCCGTTGTGGTACTATTGTGAGAAAGGAAGGTCGCTTCCATCCAAAGAATCCACTACTTCCTGGCTATCCAGCCTATCGTCATACATCTGTATAACATTGTCGCCTGGCGTCTGATGCTTCACCTGAGATGCATTATTCAAACTAATGATTGGCTGTCTCTCAGGAAACCCATTGAATGGAAGTGGAGAACATTGTGATGGGGGTATACTGGAGCTATCAAAAAAACCCGGCGATGAGCCAAAGTTAGGAGAGGGAAGCCGGCTTGAAGGTTGCGATGACAGATTTGGCAACGTTCTTCTTAATGCACTAGGCTGCGTTAGTGTTAAAAGAGAGGGCGAAGGCTCAGTTTCAGGAATAAACGAGTCCTGAGTCCTGTATGCATCCGTATCAGTGGAAACATCACGACGAGACATAAATTATAGAGAGGCGATCGCCAAAAATGGGTCAGAAAGTAATGATTGTGCAGATTGGTAGTTGACGAATCGGCGAAACTCGGAGAGTCTCCGAAAGAAAGGAAGACGTCTCGCACTGAAGGAGAGTTCTCAATGCTCAAGAGAGAGTCTGCATATGGTCTACATAACATGCTACTAGTAGTAGCAGAAAGAGATGGTTTAGGAGATATCTCAAAACCATCCCCAATACGTGGCACAATTACCGTCAAAAGGCAACGGCGGCGGTGACATCTTGAAAATGTTCTCAATCAAATAAAACATTTTGAGACCGCTCAAACAGTTGTGCCCCTTTGAGACGGTGGCCGGACCGTCAGTCTGAGAACTCTCAAAACTTTTTATAGTGACGTCGAATCGTCTACGAGAGAGCACAGGGTTAGCTATGATACTCCGCAGCTCCGAAAAGAGCTGCTTTTTTTCCCACAATCCGTTCAAGTTGAGGGATATGCCTGTCCTTATCATATTCTTATCAATGCGCCTCTGTGATCCAAAACTGGATCGCTTTCTCTTAGGGCGATTACCAGAATTAACCTGGTCCACTTTATAAAGGAATCCAGGTTAAAGATACGACCAAGGTTAAATAATGTGATCGGGTGTGCTGGTTTCCATGTTTCCTGACGACCGGAAATCGTCGTCTTTGCAGTATGACAAAATTTGATTCCACGGTGTCGTCATTCGTGTGTTGACGGGTCTTAGCAGGACACGCCGCAGATACTAAGGATTTTTGCGCAAACGATTATGAGCAGGCGTCATTTTCTGGATGTGATAAAAAGCGAGTGAGGTCCTATACGCAGCTATTGCCCCGCACAAAGATGCTTTCTAGAGGGAACAGGGCTTCTCATCGGATCGGCTGTAGGCATTGAAGAGGGGAAGAGGGGCGGGAAGTTGTGAGCAAGGTTGAGTTGGAGGGGAGTAGGACAGGGAACGATGACGAAAGGAAGTGTAAGGGAATTTGCAATTCCAGGATGTAGACATATATTCGCGCGAAAACATTTGTTCAGTGGGTTTGGCGAAGTTATCCCACCCCACGAGGGCGGCACCACTTCATCGAAAGTGATGGCTGTCCGCCAGATTTTCTGAGCGATGATTGGCAAAAAAGTGGTAAAGTGGTAATCTGGCAATTTCTGGATGGACCCACTGTCTGACCGCCAAACGGTCACCTGTGCTACTGTAGGCAGATATGTGTCTGCGTCCTCCGCGATCGGCCTCCACGTACAGTGTGGGGGATTGTTGTATTAAAGCCACAATTTGGCCGAACACTCTTAGAGGGTTCGAATTACCTGACCTTTGGGTCCAGAAGAATGGACCATGAGAATTGCTGGTGGAAGGAGATAAAAGGTGCACCGATGGTGAATAAAGAAAGAGGGGGGACTAGCCTACTTTTGGTCTTTTTCGTCACGTATTCCCTGAAGTTACCACAAGAGGCTTTAAACGCCAAGATGGTGGTGTTGGTGCATGGTCATTGGCCTGAAGCATCGATGCTTTCAAATCGGGATGTTGTACGGTAATCCCGATCCCTCTGATTCGAAGAGTACCAGTTGGGAGGATCTCTCTGAAGAGGGAGATAGGTGTCGCCGGCAAGTGAGGTGGCGGCATGATACACCATCGCCACAGGATATCGACTACCATAAGAGCGATGTGAGAGTGAAGTGGAACGGGTGAGGGGCCGCATCGGCGAGGAGCGGGTTGGTCGGTGCTGATAATGAATTGGCAATGTCAGATAGACACCACGCGTTGCGTAGACCTCTACGGCATGGACTGGCGCCGTTGCCCTTTGCACAGGGGATGAAAATAGCGGTCCACCTCGATCTGTGATCGAGTTTTGGAGTGCGACACAGGACGGACATGACATCGCCAAGTGGGGGCTCGCCGGACGCCAACACACGGCGTCCGCGGCATGATATCGCCTTTCCGTCGTTCCGTCCTTACCGTTCCCAATGAGGAGGCAGGGCAAATCCGAGCGTCAGACGGCCGTCAGCCGGGCACCGGTGCGGCGAGCGGCCTGTGGACGACGACAAGTGGTTGTAGTGTCCCAGGGTTTCAGTCCGAGTGGAGTGCCGAGGCGCCGTGGCGTCGTCGGAACATCGATGACCGACACCGACGCGTGTATCACGAGAGAGCGCGTTTTGGGGCATCCGCTGTGACTTCTCGGCGTTGGTTAAGGCCGGTGCAGAAACAGTTGGGCGATGACATTATGTCGGCGCCACCGGTGGTACGCGAGCAGCAGATTTCGTACCACCACCTGGTCTCGCCACCGTTTCGGGAGAGACAGCGATTCAAATCTCCCAAAACCAAAAACTGCGTCAACTCGATACCTTGCCTCCGGCCCCGCACGCTGATCCCCGGCACGAAAATGTGTGAGAAAAAAGGTAGAATGTCCCTTTTTCAACCATCGCAAGACCCCCCGACTGTAACCGCCAGTGTCGCCGATATTGTAGTCCCACGGCGCTGTGACGTTGCTGTCTTTCAACCGCCCGTTCCACCAAGCAACTCTGCATCACTTGCTTGCCGAACTTGGCCGCTGACGCGAGCCACAAGAAACGGCAGGTAACGGCGGGGTCGGAGGGCCCAAGGTCAGCGCACCTTGCGCCGCCGACCCTGCCGTCACTTGTCCGCCTTCACGCCGCCTACACGCCTGTTTTTACCACGCGGTCGACTGACACGACCCTGACAGATGCCGGTGGACCTCCCGTTTGTCGGAAGAGACACGCTTTTCGTACCGAAATCACTGCATTCGAGTCCCAACAGCAACCCTACTGCTTGTGATCTGTGCCGCCGTATGGCTTTCTGCATTCGAGTCCCATCACAAACCCTACTGCTTGTGATTTGCGCCACTGCATGGCTTATCCACGCACCGCCCGAAATTTCTTCTCACTTCCGCATCTTCTTCGGACGTCGTTCTTGTGACAAGACGCAATGCACGCGTCAATCCCATCACCAACGTACAGTACCTGACTGTTTCCCTTAAGAGACGCCATGTAGACGCGCGACACCGCGACCTGTTCAAACCGCTACAACCCCGCTCGCATCACCCAGCCCGCGTCACACGAGCGTGTGAGATTGCCGCCCGCCAGTGATCGCCCCCTCCGGAACAACTTGTGCGTGCGTGTACGCGTGTGTGCTCATATGTGTCGCGCGACGGCGTCCATTCCAACGCTCTGTGTTCTCCCTTGGCAACGCGGCCAATCGCTCTTTCCAGCGAGGGTGGCCTCGCGCCGGCGCCACGTCGGCGCCACGTCGGCGCCACGCCGGCACCACGCCGCCGGAAAACCACCTCATCCGTCTTCTCGCCCGCCTCTCTTGACTTGCCGCGAGCCCCTGTCTCTCCCCGTCATCCTGGAATTGCGACTCTTTTCTGCCATCCCGCGCTTCATCCGATTCGTTTCGATACCCACTATGGTTTGCCGCCCGTCGGTTTTGCTGCGCTGACGGACTGCCAAATACTGACTGTAAGAATTGAAGAGCCTTTTTTTGGGGGGGGGTTGGAGGCACCGCAGAGGACAAAGCAGGGGGGGGGGGGGGGTTAGGTTGGGTTGGTAATAATGGTTGCTATGACGAGACCCGTGTTACCCCTGGGTGAACCACGTCAAGTGAATTAATTTGAGGATCGATCTTTTCGAAAATCAAGAAAGGGTGTTACCGGTGTAATGCTCCGCGTAAATCACACCTACTGTAATCTCGACGGTGTGTGATGATATTCGGCCCAGCGAGTACTGTACATATGTAAATTACAGTAGTAGAGAAAAACTGTACGAGGGATGAGAGATGCACCAAATACACGTGTCTCGTGCTGTCTTGCATACCCCGCGGTGAGTTTTGAAATGTCTGCATTCACGGCTATTCGAAAACCGCTTTCTCGTTTTGCTATCGCTGGCAACGGATAGAAACGGAGAGTAACGCAGAGCAATGGAGAGCGTGTCAACTGTGGGCAGAAGAAACTGAAAAAGAAAAAGGAATGGTAATACTGTATCGGATACAGTACACGACTGTAGGCCCCTTTCTACAAAGCGGTTGCGTTTCAGTTTGTTGCAGCTTTGTTGCAGCTTTATTGCAGGTTGATTGTTGACGCCCAAGAAAGATACGGATGATGGGTTCGACGAGTACTGACGAGAAAGTGACTTACGTAGTTCATTGCAATGCAACTTGCCCAAAATTGGTATACAGTTACAATCATACCGTGGTGCTCCTTTCTTGGTGTGAGGAAGTTGCAACAGATAAAAACGTGCTTGGATTCAACATTTAGTGCCTGGATTTCCAGCAGTATGTCTCTTGGCCACGGCGTCCCAGAGCTTCGTGAGAGGCTGTGATTTCATTATCGGAGGCATATGTTTGTTGGGTGGACGTGGGTTGCGCAACGACCATACAGCTGCTGTGGTAGCTGTAGTATTTGCCTTTGCTGGTGAGGATGCCGAAGGGAAGGTTCCCATCATGTGATGGCGGATACAGTGATTGATGCGAGGAAGGTGTCCGGGGGTGGAAGATGGCGTGTGTTTCAATTTTATCGGCGGCATCATCAGCGTAATTTTGAAGGGTTGTGTCTGTTTGAAAGACGACAAGAGGAGTGTGGGGGGCGTGTGTGGACGGGCATCAGAGGTGATATAGAGATAAAGACAGACACGGAGATGGAAATGGAGCAAGTGAAGGGGGAGGGCGGAGGGCGGGCTTGGTACAATGTATGTGTGGCAGCTTTCCCGTTATTTGGTGTCTTGTATGACAATTATAGAAGCCGTTAAAAAGGTGTGCGTGCGGCATGCAAGTGAGCAAGTGAGCACGGGCTTGAGGTCGTGATCGGGAGGAAGGTGGAAGCGAGGCGGTAGCGGCCCGGGCATAGCAGGCGCAAATGAGGGGCACTTTCCGAAAAAGGATCACCGCCAAGCAAGTTGCGTGTGCCTGTGATCGCGTGCGGCAGGCATACCGTTATTTTGCCCTGATCTAATCCTCTTTACAGTGGCCGCACCCTCATCGTCATGTGCGTGCCGTGCGCCCGCCGTGAGGAGGCGTGGGGGAAACCCTGCGCCGCACTTGTACTTGTACGGTACCAAGGGTACTGCGCACTGCCGCCTCCTTACAGTACCCCGTGTCCCGCCCCCGCCGCACGCTCGTGGCCGTCTGTGCTCGCCGCTGCACGGCGCAGACAGAGCTGCTCCCCCACCGCAATCTACTGTACCTCCTCCTTACTCGCTGCTCACACGCCATGCTCGTCTGCGCGTGGAGGACCAAACACGCCAAGGGGCAGGCAGCCCGCAGAATCCATCGCAGTGCCCAGAGACACCGGGTCATCGCAACCTGTGCCGCCACACGTGCCGCCACACCTGTGTTCGGTTTTGTACTCGGAATTTGTAGCCCGACAACAGTCTTGAGAGTTGACACGGCCGCACCCGTCATTTGTAGTCGTAAACTGCCGGGGAGGAGGTGTCGCCAATGCGAGTCGCGCAATCGTGCGTCCGATCATTGCAGTAAACCCCCGCAGTAAACCCCCCGTCTTGCCATCGTCCTGCGACGCCGCCACATCATGTACCGTGCTCGTGCGAAGGTTGTCATGCGAAGGTTATCGTCGCATACACGCGCTTACGTGCATCACATTCCAAGTAAAAGCTACTGCGATCGCGTAGAAAAGACGAAGGGCGGTCGCGAAGGGCAACTCTTGCGCTGTGTCGGGGCAGGGTAGACGACAGCCGCAAAAGTTATTCTCGTTCTACGTACGAATGCTGGGTACGGACGGGTAATGTGCAGGTCCGAATCCAGAACAAGGAGGCGCGATGGGACGGAAGGGGAGGATCAGGTGCACTTGCAGAGTTGGGGGCATGCGAAGGTTGGAGATCCCAGTGTGTGTATGTGTGTGTACAGTATATGTGTGTGTGTGTGTGTGGATAGATGCGATGCAGCCGACTGCGACTTGAAGGCACAGTATGGACGGATCGGAGGAGGGAATGCATTCTAAACTTGAGGTTCCTGCACTGGGAGTTGAGACCGTCCTGTTGGAAATCAAGATGCTGTATCTACCCTCGAGTATCGTAGGCGTCCTGTCCATGGGAAAAGCGGTGCGTACGTGCGTGTCTGTTGAGATGGCGTGCGATTCTCGCGAGTGTGATGTGGCCGGAGGGCTACGGGAGGCATCTCCTCATGGGGTTGTATTGCCGCTTGTTGTACCCTTCGTTGGCGCCAGGGGGATGGAGGACTGTGTGCTCCCGTTTTGATTAGCGGCCGCCTCACAGCGCCCCGGGAACGAATCAGTTCGGGGACGGAGGCGTGGGTGCGGCGGTGAGAAGCGCTCCAACCTGATGTGCGGACAGGTGGTGATTGCGATTGTAACTGATTTCACTTGCAAGGAAAAAGTACACTGGTGCATCGCCGAGGAGAGGAAGAAAATGCAAGGACCGAAAGGAAAGATCTTGTCAGTCGCCATGAAAGCGAAAGCCGTCCGGGAAGCGCAAGCCACCGCCCGGGAAGCGAAAGCCGCCACCCGGGGAAGCCAAAGCCTTCCGGAAAGAAACCTTGCCACCACCCGGGAAGCGAAAGCCTTCCGGAAAGAAACCTTTGCCACTTTCCACGAAAACTCCAACCACCTGCGACGCGCCGCCGAACCCGCAATCCCTCCGCCCCGACCTGCAGCGCCCACGCAGTACCACAGTGAGTCTACAGTAACGGTACAGTATGTACCCTTCGAAGGCGTAGGATACGGCTTCCCCCGGTTGCTCTACAGACCCTCGGTAACATGTTAGACCCTCTCAATAAAGTCGACCATTCAAGGGTACAGTACGCAGTGCGAGGTACAGTACCCTTGGGTACCGCACGGCTGTACGGCGAGGCAGGTTGCGAAAATACTGGGCATAAAAAATTGTAGGCAGCGCTGCGAGATTGCGCCTTCCCGGCGAGCTCAGGTACGGCGTACAGGTACAGGCGGGTGCCTCACGGCAAGCGAAAAACGCTGATTACTGCGTCGTAGTCGCCGAGAGGCGCGGGCGGTAACACATGTTCCGGCGCCGGAGATCAGATCGCAACGCGCCTCGCCGCGAGCCGCGGCACCGGCGCCGCCGCCGCAACCCCACAACCTCGCACCGACCGGCTTGCCGCCTTGCCCGCGCATGTATGTCAGCGCGGCGTCAGGGCTGCGCAGTCTATTTTTGGGGCTTCACCCTGCGACCAACGTAGGGTTTGGCCCCTTATTTTTAGGTCGGGCGAGCGATGGTGGCGGTTCCTCGCACCTGCTGCCCAGCTGCAAACCACCCGTTGCATCCCTATAGTACTCTGCCACTTGAAAAAACGCACCTGCTGCCCCGTCATACGTCACATTCCAACGGCCTTTCCAACAACGTGCCCACCACAATTCGCAGACACGTCGCCTTGCTGCGCTGTGCCGTCTCATACTTTCGGGTGTCAACCATTACAGTCTCTCTCGAACTTTGCCCCGAAGCCCGCTTTACATTCTATGGCATACGCAACAAGGCTCTCGATCGAGTACTCGACTTCTTCGATATCGCCCCGATAATGTTTCCACTTTTTCATCCCAACTTTTGGAAACACTGCCTTCCTGCTCTGTCCGCGCTTATTGGCGCACAACATCAGTCGTACGTCCACGTCATTCAACCTATCATACGCCCTGTCACTGTACAACTTGTATGTACTTCACTGTACCTTTTTTGCTGAATCTAAATAGGGCCTAAACCCCACACCGCGATCGAAACGGCCAGGCCTCTAAAACCCTATTCTTTCTAGATTTTCTTTATCCCCCCTTGCCTGCTCCTCGCCGCATCCGAATCGACGTCTTTCAAGCAACATCATTCACATGCCAAATCAATCTCCAACGCCCTCACCTCCGCCTTCCGCCTGCATCGCAGTCTCCCGTCACTCCTCTGTACCCTCATGTTCGGCCCCGTCCCCGCCCCCGTCCTCGCCCCCTTCCTCGCCCCCGTCCTCGCCCTGCGTCGTGTGAATTAATCCTTAAAACGGTTCGCTTTCGACATCCACCTGGAGGAACTTAGCCTTGTTGCTTTCTGACGTCAAATCCGCCTGACCATCTCTTCGTTGAAGCCTGCACACGAAGCCAACACACATTCACCCCCCAATCCAATCCATTACCCTCCCACTGGATGACCTCATTATTAATCCCCCGACCGCCACAAATATTGTGCTCCAACCTCATGCATTAACCCTTTCCGCGTCCTCGACGTGTGAATCCCCCAACACGCACCAGTACCAGAGCCCCGTTTCCAATCCCCACCTCTCATTCCTTTACAGTGCACCACTGTACACTGTCAACTTCCCAATCCCTGCGAGTCCTCAACCATCCACAAACATCATCCTCCATTAAAAGTTTATCCTCATGTCATGCGTTACACGTTTGTGTCTCATCCTTCTTTTCCCGTTTCTCCAGCTCCACATGCCTCCCTCACCTGCCTCCCATGCTCACCTCAAAACCTCACCTTAGCTCAAACCTTACTTGCAAACCGTTTGCCCTCCTGCAACCTCGAGCGACTGCTCGTCTTTCTCTAGAGAGAGATAAAGCTTTACCTCCCTCCTGCACTTCGTACACCTGCCCTGCTGTGTGCGAAAATTTGCACACCTCGGAGACACTGTACTGAACTACGTATACCCACGTGGGTATACGTAGTCCAGTACAGTATCTTGTACAAGCTGAAGCTTCAGGGGTTTGCATATGGATGTTTTCCCCCCAAACATCCATCCACATCCATCCTCTCGCAGCCCAATTTTAATCCGCTGGAGCGTAGTACACCCAGAGGACAGCACGGACAGCACGTGTACAATTCGCCTAATTTCTCTATGCCAAACATCTCTTCCGTCTTATAAAAAGTCTTCCTGCCGTCATTTCCGGATAACTCAATCCACAAGCCGCATCACACTCATGTATGTGCGTGCCCACGACGTGTGATGTCTGCAAAAGAACTGGACATGAATCCGTTATTACTACTGTACAGTGAAGTACAGTAAGGGTACTGCAGAGTAACAGCACCATACCAGGCGCCTTTTTTTGCCCTGCTCCTGCCTGACCATTCTCGCAGCTACTCGTTGTCGGCACCAGCGTCAGCACCAGAGCCACCCATTCAAAACGTTGCTGTCTGTCAACATCACGCGCAAGCGCATTGCATAGTGTTAATATGGGCACATGATTTTGGCGTGCGCCGCACGCACAGGATCTCGACCCGGCATAGAGATTGGGCTCCTCTATTACTTGGTGTGATATTCCTGGTAAATGGCAGTCTTCGGGGCTGCGGGCGACTGAAAAGTAAACATATTGGGGTTCCGCCAACGCTTCTAAGGAAGAAGGAGGCAGAGACGGGTACACTGTTTGAGCAGAGGCGTAGACCAACTGACGCTTGACAACCTCGCGCTCTTGATTGAGACTCGCTCCAGCACAGCGCCAGTTCAAAAAGCAATCCAAGTCACTATTCACCACGCTCCCTCCGTCATATGGGCTCGCCTTTCAGTTTCCTTTATGGCCGTCGACTTGACAATTCAAGTGCAATTCTAACGGAAGCACTGATCAAACAGTACCGTTATATGGATGCTGACCTGGGTGGGGGCCATGCATAACAGTTGGCATACGCTGCAAGAGTGTTGCTGCCAGGCTACAAGAGCACCGTCTGAAACGGGCGATGCGTGTTGGTGTGGGGTGCTTTCATGGGATTCATCAGTGCAGGATTGGTCGAAACTGGTGGGGTTGGCGAAATTGATTTTCGCCAACTGCCTTTTGGCGACAAGACGCGCGTGCTTAACGTTGCAACGCGGATAGACTTTTTTTTGTCTAGTCAGGGATGGGTGACATAATTTTTTCTGCAGGGTAGGTTGGAGTAAATGGTCACTTACATTCAAGAGTGGAAGGACGTGCGAGGGTCTCAAGTTGTTATGTTTGTTCAAAGCTATTTTTGAGAAATGATGCAGCAACTACAGTGTAGCTGATCTCAGCTAGTGTCATGTCTTGAAAATCCCGCTCTCAAGAGCGGGATTTTGAAGACATGACCTGTATTGGGAGGCGGCCTGACTGTGAAAGAGGATGGGACGACAGTTGGTGAGAGTTGTAGAGTTTTTGTAGTGCTGCAGAAGAGGGAGAGAAATAGGAAACCAGGAGGCGTGGGGATGACACATATCATGATACTTACAGAACGAATGTATGAATGGAGGGGTGTAATGTGGAATAAAATTGGATAAAATTTGGTGGAATACCACAGCACCTGAAATGGTAGCACCACGGTGCGTGTCCGGCGGTCCGACCACATCGGGGGCACGTAATGCAATGTTATTGGATGTGCAAGAACGTTTCTATTTTCCTCCCTGGCCTCTTCCGCCTGTCGACCGCGGCTTGTTTTCAAACATGTCATCATGCTTCTGTTTCACAACGATTCAACATTACATCTCCATGCCAGTCTTCCCCACCCTACTACTGCTCTCCGCATGCGCCCACGCAAATCCCCAACAGATGCAGTCTCTTTCCAACATCCTGACAGACGTACAAGTGTACGTATGGTAAACGAACAGTAAATCAAGTGCACTTCCATGTTCAGTCCACATCACGCACACCCCCTTCTTTGCAATCACGAAGATCGTTGGGCGCAGCGCCTTGCTCCACTCGGGCCTGCAAATTCTGCAAACACCCGCAAACAAAACCAAATCCGGACACTAATAAGGTCGCACATCTTGTACACGTCCTGTATGCAAACGCCAGCCCACACCTACGTAATGTCGAAACAGCAATCGATTTTTCTTTGTTTTCTTCTGTCGAGTCATGGGGGAGGGAGGAGTGCAATGTAAAGGATGAGTTTGCAAATTTCTTCTCATCTAGGCGCCGTTGCCTATGCATATGCTACCCTTCGGAGGGTACGACAGGATGCAGTCGTGGAGCAGAGCGGTTGGAAGAAATCTTTTGTAGGTCACGTGTATCGCCACAGGTGCTGCAACGGATTGTTGCGGTGACTGCTCCTTCAAAACTTACAATTTGTAGTGACAATCTCTGCTTTAAATCTTTGTTTTGGATACCGGTGCACTTACGCAGGTGGGATGTAAGAGGAAAGTTGGTTTCAAAGTGCGGCTGGTAGTGAGTACATACATATCGGAGCTGTTGTACCGTTTACGATGGACCATATAGCAGCAGTGAATGCAGTGATGAAGCTACGATTGGTGAAAGCAGATGGCTGCAGTGCGTGGCACTGCCACCGCAGGATGATGCGGCGTAGGACGAAATGTGATGGGGCAATCATCAATCACAACAGATGGGTTGGACGAGCGATCAGCCAGATGAGGGGTGCAGTGGCTGCAGTGCAGTATTCTAGTCAAGTTGCAGAGGCGCAGCATACAAAGGGTAAATGGTGCTCACAACATGGCACGGAAGACATGGCTTAGAGTTTTTGTGCTGGTGATGGTGATGAGAGAGGGAAGGAGTGTTGCCGAAAGCAGTGCGGAGGAACTCGAGTGTAGGGCAGCGCTGAGCGACAGTAGTTGCGCTGTAGTGTATGGAAAAAGGAGCTATTTCGGGATAAATCGGAGGCAGACTCGAGGGGAATTGGAGGCGCGAGAGAAAAGGAGAAGCCGATGTGG
>NW_005178477.1:6498-45155 GCF_000350225.1 Chondrus crispus | reverse complement strand
AAAATCCGTCCCAACCGAGATCACCCCCCTCAGCGCCGTCCACAGTAGATCAGCAGATCGCAGACATGACCCCGCAACAGATTCTCGAAGCCCAACGCGAGATCGCCTCCGTACTCTCCCCGGACAACATTGCCTTCCTCAAGAACCGCTCGCGCCCAGCACCATCTCCCACCCCACTTTCCGATTCTCACTCCCCATCCACCCCACTGTCCGCGGACGACCATGTTGAGCAGCAGAAGCGTCTCTGGATGACCGACGCTTGCGTCCCGCTCGAAAGCGATACCTCAGTCGATTCCCTTCTGTCCAAAGCTCTGCACGCCCTAGGACCCCTGGCCTCCCATCGCTTCGACCTTAAGGGTCATTCCCTCACCCCACACCAAATCGCCCACCTTCCAACCCACCTCGGTCTTCACCACCATGGC
Organism: Chondrus crispus; assembly: GCF_000350225.1. NCBI lineage: Eukaryota > Rhodophyta > Florideophyceae > Gigartinales > Gigartinaceae > Chondrus > Chondrus crispus. The sequence continues at coordinate 44,733 of NW_005178477.1, read as the reverse complement.
GCAGAGCCCGCAAGCGCAGGCTATACCCTCGCAGACCTGCTGCTCCTCACCCGCTCCACTGTTCTCGGCCAGCGCGTCTTGGCCCTTCGCATTCTCACCGCCTTGCTGCAGAACCACGGCTCCTCCGTTTCAGCTCCTCTCGTCGAATCCGGCGGACTTGCCCTCGCCTTTGCCCCGTTTCCCTCCCGTCTCAACTTCGAGGCCGCACTCACAAATCGCATCGCTTTTATTGAAGCTGTCGAGGCTCTCGTCAAGCCGCATTCACACCTTGCTCAGGACTGCCTTGTGCCCTCGTTCTACCTGGCCTCGCGCTTCTACTCTCCAAACCTTCACCTTCGACCGCCACCAGTGCTCTCCGTGTTGGCGGAGTCGGCCTGTGTCCCCGTCCTGGTCAACATTGCGCGCCACGACGCCTCTAATACAGAGACAGAGCAGTTTGCACTTCGAGCTCTAGCCATGGTCAGAGCCATTGTCACGTTTTCTGCAAAGTCGTCGCGAGACATGCTTGTGGGCCGCGCCACGTCTCAGGCCATGCAACAACTTTGCCTTGGCCGCGACACCCTCCGGCCCATCACGGCACTACTAGCGTGTGACGCTTTGTCCCAAGCAATCGTCAACGCGGCGTGGAGCGACCCTGAGCTAGTAAAGTCCTTAGACGACTCATGTTTTAGCGACACTTTCATGCGACGCGTCACTCAACCGCTCACCTGGTTTCTCCGAGATGCGTCGGTGAGACCCAGTGAGTGTCACTTCCAGGCAGCAAAGGGTGCGCTCCGCATGCTCAGGGCCTGCCTCACTTTCCAACGAGGCTTAATGCCATTTACCTCTTGCGCCCCAGCGGTTTGTAGGTTGGCCCATGAGGGTGTCGAACTATCCGCAGAAGCGTATTTAGCGCTCGAAGCATACACCCACTGTTTGTACACTACCGTCTCGTCAGAGGGCAATGGAAAAGATGACCAAGGGGTCGAAAAGGGTCGAACCGCTCCATCGCCTGGAGCCGTGTCAAAGCCACCACCAGGCGAACAACTGCAGTTTGCCAAAGACCAGCTCTCAGGGCTTGTTCCCATCGCATTAGAGGCGTCGAGGGTATTCGTTTCATCGGCTCAGAGCGAGAACCCCCTCCGCAAAGCGGCTGCTGGTCACTTTGTCGCAACTCTTCTCGCCATTGCTGCCATTCCCCTCGATCCAACTGTGATGCGAAAGATTCTCAGCCAATGCTCTGTAGCTTCGGAAACAATTGCGTCTTTCTCCGAGTCCGTCACGACTGACGGACTGGACACCCTTCAAGCCCAAGCGTCCCTAAGCCACGCAGGGGCCAGAACGTTGGCGCGCGTGCAGGTGGACCAGGAATACGTGCAACGAGAAGTAAAGCGCCTCATGATCGGTGTGAAGCGTGAGTTTCGATGCTTGGACGGAAATCGAGAGGGGCTCAAGTTTCCGTGGAGGCCGGCATCGAATGCGTGTGCAGAATGGATAGGGTTGTTTGCAAAGGTTTCTTCTGGTGTGAACGCAGTGAAGATGGCCATGGACCTAATTCCCTGGATTTCGGACCCGCAAATCATCATCGATATCTTGGCAAGATGTGTTCTTCGAGCCACTTGTCTCACGGATATCAACCCCTCCCTCACAGTAGAGCAGGCACGAAAGTGCTCAGAAGACCTGCTACCCCTTGCGCAAACGGATCTGTGGGAATTGTCGAGCCGGACAGATCCACCCTCAGGACTGCCTAGCGTATCTAGCGGAGATCGCACGGAACACAAGCTTTTAGTCGACCCCGAGGATCTTGGGAGCATGTGGGTCAAACATGAAGGAGCAATTGACTATTTCTTTTTTGTTGCAACAGGCTGGTTCGAAAAAGAAATCCTTGCTCCGGATGTACTGTTTCGCATCCTCTTGAAATCACCAAGCGCGTGGTACGAGACTTCCCCGAAACTTTTTCCTTTACTGCAACGCACTGCTAGTGAAGCTATCAGACGAGGCACAACCTTATTTCGGTCAAAATACGACACCACGCTCAGCACAATATCTACATCTCCAGATTCGGATCTGACTACTTGTTTGCTTGGGATGGCAGACCATTTAGTAACTCGTGGCCCTGTATCAACTGAGGGCCATTCCCAGGCGGATCCTTTGGCCACAGTTATCCTGACGATCATGTGTGCGCCTGAAGCTGATGATAGTCTGAGAGGGGCACTCTGGAAGAAGACTGTGGAGGAGTGTGGCGGAGCTATCTTATTTGAAAGAGCATTGTTCCTCGTCGATCGCAGTACAAAGTCATACAGGGCTCGTGAAAGCAGTGCAGATGCATTGATGGTAAGGTATTGCACCGCCATGAAACGTGGAATTTTGACAGGACCGCGATGCCCGCCGGTTCTCAGTGCCATCATTGTGATGGAAATGGCTGCTCAAATTGAGTCTCGCGATCCCGATGATCCGAAGGCACTGTGGACTTTGAAAGAGGCGTTGAAGGATGGCCCACGCACCAGATTCTTTTATGCTTTACAAGAGATGTTAGGATCAACAGCTAGAAACGACCACACAAATATAGTCACCAACTGGTTGGTTGTACATGAACAAAAGTAGATTACAAGAAAACTCAAAATGGCTCCCTGGGCGTACGGAACACCCTTCACACATTTTGCCCAGCTGACCACCTCTCACCTGCAGCAATAGATATCGCACCGGGAGGATCACCCTCTGATTTTTCTAGTCGCTTGTCGAAACAGAAGACAAAGACCATGCTGAGAAGCATTATAAAAATTCCTAGCGCCAAAATCACAACCCCAAACGTAGTTGTATCCTCCACAAATCCACAGAACCCATGCTCAAAATCCCATACGCTTTCGGTAAAACCTGCTTCTTTTGGTGTGCTGGCAGTTACCGAATTAGATTCCTCTTCTTCTCCGTTGCCTTCTTCCTTGTACTCAAATTCGCTCTGGGCTGTGTTAGTACTGTCCAGGGCGGTTCCAAATGCATTGTGGGTGTATGTATCCGAAGCAACGCATGTCCCTCGGGTGCAAACTCCTGTCCGCAATTCAGAGTGACTCTGTGCCCCGGCGTCCTTGTTAACACCCTCGAAAAAAGCGTCGCAACTGTTTTCTTTTTCTTCGCTGCAATTCCGTTCTTGATCAAGCTCTTGATCAAGCTCGTATTGATTGTGAAAAGCCATAAAATTTCGCACCAGAATCAGCTTGGCAAACGCACCAGTGTTGGAGTCAAACAACCGCGTGGATGGGAAAAAAGATCCTGGGTAGTTCCCCGGCTTCACGTCGTCTTTGACTTTATCGAGCATCTCTCCAAGGAACTCTTTTGCCATTTTGCAGTCACGCCATTGAGTGCGGCTTGTTAGACAGAATAGCACCTGGTCGATCACCTCATTATCGATCTCCACCGGCACGTCTTCTTTTTCAAACGCAAGAGAGATGACAGTCCTTGCGATAAGTTTCGCAAGTACGCGAATTGGCTCTGTATGTTTGATTAGTCTCTTGTCGTCATATATCGAATGATACAAGGAGTTTGTAAAAGATTCATTGTAACTTGTTATTGAGACCACTTCAGCCTCTGGCAAGTATTTCTGAAAGCTTTGAGAGGAATCTATTGGGGTAATATCGCGCGAACCTTCCGCAAGTGTGAGTTGGAGCTCATTGTTCTCGAATGCCTTGCTAAGAGCCTTCTCGAGCGGTCCCTCTCCTGGGTCCTCTTCCTGATCTATGTCGCGGATGCGGATGCCTTGTTTGTAGAAATTCGCATTCTGTACAGTCGCATTCTCAAAAATTGGAGTCGTAATCTGCCCGATGTTCAGGACAGTGAACGGTTTGTCTTTGAAATCCTTAAACTTCAAACTGTCCATAAAGCGATCTGAACAACCTTTTTTGCCTTCGGAGGCATTGTTCTCGATCTTGCACTCGAATTCTTGGACATCCTTGAGAAAACGCGACGACCCAGTATATCCCCACGACTCGGCATTCCACAGAAAATAAACTGGCTGTAGCTTCATCTTTATATTCTTGCCTTCTCCTCGTCTGTACTCAGCCACTGATTTAGCGACTGCCATTAGTACGGCCACGGAAGCAATCTCAGCCGAAGCTCCGAGTGAGAGATCCGGAAAGAATGCCAGTGAGTCCATGGGGGCAGTGATGGCGAGGACTTCACGCGGGCCGCCCTCCCTCGAGAAATCGACACGCCCCAAAGCAGACCACAATGATTGCCCTCCTATAGGAAGGCATGTCTTCTCACTTAAACACTTTTTTGAATTAGTTTTGTCCTCCCAAGACTGTTGTCCAGACGCGGAATCATCTTCTGGGTTGGTGCTGCCGCTTACATTGGAAGTTTCGGCAGCTTCCGGTGGACAGGCAAACATTTGCCCTCGTGACTGGCCCTTATATCTGGGTGCAGTGCTAGACCTCCGAGGGTTGTCTTCTTGAACGGAAAAAAAACCGTCCTGGATCGGAAAACGTTCTATTCTCTCACGAAGAAAACCTGCGATAGTAGAATTGACATGGAATATGTTAAAGGGGAACAGCAGAAACTTGCTCCCTCTTCCAAACGGGTTACGCTCTATGGTCGTCGAGGGGGGCACAGTCGAGCCGCCTTGAGATGGGGTCTCACCTTCCGGATAAATGTTATAGGCCATGTTTGGTTCGGCAGCATCAGATGAGAGGCGGTTCCCGATTATTGGGGGAAAGTTTAAGGTTTCGTTGTTGGCATCCAAGGACTGCTCATAAACGACGACAGCAGCCACATTTGTGGCGGTCTCAAGGTTTCGCACGACCCCCGGGTCTAAAAAGACGAACTCAGGCACTAGAAAAATGAATCGGTCATTTGCCGGACTTACGAGGCGTAGCAAAACTTCAGAGGATGTAACCTCTCGGAGTATTGCAGTACGAGTATCTTGTCCACATTGAGCGCAACCGAAAGCCCTTTCCCCGTCCATGAACATAACACATCGTCCGATATCTCTGAAGCATTTGCGCTGAAACCTACTCAGCTTTTCAAGTGAAGCATGGGCATGTTGAACAAGGAGCACAATTCCCAGTAGAAGTGTGAAAACGAATAGCGGCTGCTTGCGGAATAAGGATCGCATCTTCCAAAGCAGCGCGAAGCTCCAATGGCTCCGCCAGATGGCTGATGCAACCGAGCGTATGGCGTGAGGCCGACTTGCTTGCGTCCTTTTCCAGACCTGCAACAACGTCAACACCCGTGATCAGAAAGAGTCCATTATCAGGTGACGGCAGCGCCCCAAAGTCTCGTTGGATGGAAAATCCGAAATTCAGGAATGCCCCCAACGAGTCGTGGACCCTGGGGACCAGCAATGATCTTTTTGTCCCATTTCTTCACAATCCCATCCAGTACAGAATCGTGCGTATACTGTACACATCCGTCCGCTACGAATACCGTAGTATTGCACCACCGCTCCACTGTAGGCCGCGCTACCATTCGTGCCTACAGTACACCCGGGGACGGTATTTAGTGTCACTGATACCATTTCCGTTATGGAAATATCGACCCCTAAACATATATTAATGTCAGTGATACTATTTCCGTACTTACACTATTTCAGTGAAAACGGTATTACTGTCACTGATATTGTCAAACGTAACAATGAATAGTGTAAGTTCGATCCCATTAGAGCCTACAGCATTTCTTTTCGTCCTACCAAAACCTCACATGCCTGCCTCTAATCATAAGTCCTGACGCTGGCCCCCCCTCCTCTTTCCTTATCGCAGATGCCCCTTGTTACAACTCTGCATCGCCCAACCTTTTCCTATATACCAGACCAAAGACCGACCAGTTGACCTGTTCTTAGTACAAAACGCTTTTCAGTAATGAATGCCTGCGTATCTCCACTCCCGCGCACAAATTAGTGCTCCCGAAACGAACCGAACGAATCGCATACCAATACCATCCCTCCGGACCGGCAGTGAGATGGGTCCGGCTCAAAGGAAGGATTGTTCTATGTCTGGATTGATCCGTCGTCGTCCCGGGCTCTGACATGTATTAGTGTCAGTGACACTATTTACGTGGTGACACTAATTTAGCGCTGACACTAAATACCGTCCCCGGTGTACAGTACCAAGGGTACCCGTTCATCTTATAACTGATCGTTTTACAAGATCAAGCAGGACCATTCGCAGCATAGAGCTGATATCCCGTCTCCACGACTCGGCGTATCCTACGCGCGCGCCTCTCCATTACCCTGCAGAAAGACAACGCGCTCTCCATCGACTTCCGGAAATCCTATTCTGAGAGCGTACGTGTCCTTATGGTTCAACCTTTAGGACCGTACATGGACAGAGTGGCTCTTCCACAAACGAATCTCGAATAAAAGCGAAAGTAAAGTACAGGAGGAGGGGGACGCGGTAAGGCCCAACTGAGTAAAGCCAATCTCAATACAGGACGCCGTACTTCAGGGTGTCACTACAGTGAACCCTCTCGATATGGATACGCTCGGTGGACGTAATCTGTATCCATTTGCGGAGGTTATTCACATCCGGAGACCGTATCATAACGGTGTCACGGTGATCTGCATCTCTCAGAATGTCTGTGCTTTACTTAAAAAATGTATTTATCGTCGTCTGGACTGTGCAATTCCCCTTCTTGGTACGCAGAGATATCGGGACGAAAACCATACTTTCCGTTGATGATGCGGGACATGACAACTGGAGCAGGAGGTTTGGAAAGGGATAACTGTACTGAGGCCCACTTCGCAAGGGCGCTTTGTGACGTCTGCTCCTTGCTCTTTTTGCGCCGTTGGAACTCTGCACATATTTGTTGCTTTTGGGCGAGGTTAAGCTCAGAGCGCTTCATCGACGATTGTCGCTTGACGGGGGCAGATGGCTACGGTGCTGACAACACGCAATGTTTGCGATCAGAGGAGATTTATTGGGGGAGGACCAACGGGAGTATATGCTAGAAAGATGTTTTTGTCGAGAATGATGACAAGTGCGAAGCCTCAGGCGGGGATTGGAATTTATTGAGCAGATTGTAAACGGATCGATCAAGAATGAACGGTTACGGGGTAATTTGTGCCTTGGCCGCTGAAAAGTAACCATAAAATACGTTTTAAGTAGGAGGGGTCTGTATGATATGCTTATTTCAAATTGAACCCGATATCCAATTGAGGAATATTCCACAGTCATTGTTTTTTGGTAAAAATTTGTAAGCTACAGAGTACGTCGCTCGACTTTCTATCCGTTTACGGAGGATATCCATATGGAGAATGATCCTTATCGGGAGGGTTCACTGTAGACCATTCACGCAAATTCTCTCGGACAGCCCAAAGAGCCAAATAACTACTGAGAAGACAACTATTTTTGACGTATCACAAATTAATAAATAAATCACACACTAACTGTAAATATGGTCGACCTTTTCGACAAGAAACCCGCGAATCGCCAATACGTGGTCAATTCCTGGACTTCGATTGAATGTGAAAGAGCAGCATCTCAACCTGTAACGCCCAGTTCATTTGATAAAAGACCGGGCCACATCGTAATGACAGAGGTCAACGCCTTTCAAAAATTCAGAACTGGTTCTTCCCGCCCTCATCCCGCCCCCTTCCGCTCCGCCTTCTACACCTACAGTGTCAAGCCCCACTTCCCCACCTTTCCACTCCAATCCCACACACGCAACCTTTATACCTACACAACTCCACGCCCACATTCCACACCTTCCCATCCCATCTCCCTGTCCCCCATCGTCTCTCTCCCACTCTGCACTAGTTTTTCTCCATCTGCTCCGCCACTTTTACCCCTCTTGCCCCACCCCCGCTTCCCTCGCCGCGTGCCCCTCTCGCCTGCCATTTCTTATCATTATCGCACACTGCACTATGGCCTGCTTTTCATCTCACGATGCAGCACAAGCCCTGCAACTCCTCGCCAATGCGTCAATTGATCGCCGTAATGAGCTCGAGGCGTTCGAGTACGAGCGCCCAGAGAACAGTGATGAGGATAATGGGACTGATGCGCCGATATTTGACCATTTCTACGATGAGGAGGGTGCGAAGGCCATTGTGGAAATGACCAACTTCAACCGGGCCCAATTCATCTGCATTTCGGCTGGGTTTGAGGCGTTGGTCCTTGCAAACTACAACGTCGCTCGTCGGCGTAAATGCGCACAGAAGCCTAAAGACGTGCTGTTTATGGTATTGGCAGTTCTCAAGCACGGGGGTACGTGGGATTTTTTGGCGAGGATGTTTGGGCAGAAAACGTCCGCGTTTGAGCGAATGGTGCTTCGATTTATACAGCTCTTATCCCCTTTCTATGAGCACTACGTCTCAAACCAGACGAAGAGATGGACCATCAAATAACTGCAGGCAAATGGGCATGTGTTTAAAAATTATCCCATGGCATGGTACGCCACGGATGTGACGTTCCAGCCTGCCTTCAGGCCGTCGGGCAGTGTCGAAGAGGAAAAGCGGTATTACAGTAGTAAACACAAGTTGTATGGATACAAGGTTGAAGTCTCAGTTACCCCAAATGGTTTCGCTGTCGGTTCGAGCATGCACGAGCCCGGGTCCGTTTCCGATCTCGTCATTTTCCAGGAAATGCAGTGGTTTCATCGCCGCACCTAGCGCAAAAGGAGTGATGAAATGGACATTGCGGGCAGCGGCCCGCTTGCAGAGAGGTACACGAATCAGTGGGCAGTGCTAGCCGATAAAGGCTATCAAGGCGGTGGGGAGTTTTGTAGAATTATTCATCCCAAGCGCAAACCGCAAGGCTCGTCTTTGTCTCCCGCGGATGTTTCGACAAACAAGTTTATATATAGTGACTGCATTTTGGTAGAGAACTATTTCGGACGTTTATGCGGGCTTTGGAATGTGTTAGGGTCGAAATGGAAGAGGTCCGAGATTAATTATGACCCCATATTTCGTCTATGTCTAGGGCTGACGAACTTCCACATACGCTGGAAGCCGCTGCGGGATGACAACATGCAGTTATACCATCAGCTTACAAGCAGGTGGTATCACATTGGGAATTCTCAACTCGAACGACGCCGAAGGATACAGAAGCGCTATTGTCAGAGACGAACGGACTTCGTGCAACGCCAATTTCGTGCAGAGAGGGTGAGGAGCTGTTTGGGAGACAGCGAAGCGAAAGTATGTAGGGACAGCAGAAAGATACTATCGTAAAAGTATCATTTTTGCTCTCAATTTTTATGCATTGCTGTAGAGGGCGTTGAGTCGGCTGTTGGAGTCCATTACAGCATATTTTAGCTCACCTTCAAAAGGACCCAGTCGTCCTGCAATTGTCACTGTTCTGCGCAAACCCTTCATTTGTGTTGGAGACCTACTAGTTCTTTGATAAATGGTGGGTTATCTTCGAAAATGAACCCTCCGACCTTGTCATTTTCACTGTAAACCGTGGCATACAGCTTGCAAATATGTCAGATCTGACATATTTGCGAGCTTTATGGCACGGCAAAGGGTCAGTTAAGCGTCACGATCGATCGTGACGCTGAACTGACCCTTTCTTAATCAGCGTGACTCAGACATTCGCTCGGTCATTTACAGAGACCTGAACCGCACACGCCCTCACCTGAACCGCACACGTATGCGTATGATTGGATACAGAAGACACAGTAGATGCTCGAGCGTCTGCCACCAGTACATAAGTATCCGCCACACTCTACACGCCTAGCACTGCCCTCAAGCCCTTATGAAGCCATCGGACTCAGCCTGATTGCAACTCCTTATCAAGGAGCGATAGGATTGTGCTTAAAGTGCCCCGTACGACACTGCGAAGAGCACACCACCCGCCGTTCCTACCACAGCGAACTGGGTGTTATTATTTAGAATGTTGATGGTCTCCAGAATCTAGCAAAATCTATGGGTTCTTTGCTCGCAGAGAGATTTATCAGCCGGCGGTTGGATATCATGATATCATCTAGGGCGACGGCCAGATCCAGACTATCAAACGCGTTTTGTGAAACATCACAAACCAATTCTACTAGGTGAATGTTCCCAAAAGCATGGTGTTTTGTGAAACTTCACAAACAATATCTACTATGTGAATGTTCACAAACGCATGGTTTTTGTGAAACTTCACAAACAAATCGTACTATGTGAACGTTCACAATAGCATGGTGTTTTGTGAAACGTCACAAACAATTTCTACTAGGTGAATGTTCACAAACGTATGGTGTTTTGTGAAACTTCACAAACCAGTTCTACCACGTGAATTTTCACAAAAGCACAGTGTTTTGTGAAACTTCACAAACCAATTGTAATATGTGAACGTTCACAAAGGCATGTTGTTTTGTGAAACTTCGCAAACCAATTGAAATATGTGAACGTTCACAAAAGCACGGTGTTTTTGTAGTGCAATAATGGGCTCTACATGGGGTTGGAACGAAAGGAAAATAATTGGATATGACAAGTAGTCCGGGTTGGGGGACACACGTGTGAATAATTGCACAGTTTTAATTTTTAATTATTTTATTTTATTTAGTTAATTAGTTGGCATTAATTTTGCTGACATTAGATTACATCTAGGATCTAGCGCCGCGAGCTACAGTAGTGGCTCCGGCTGAGCGATATATACCTTAGCTCGCTGACCACCAAGTCAGTAAAGGTAACCCGAGTTGCCGGAGTTAGATCTTGCCTTCGTCGAAGACCGCTTCCGTTCACCCGACGTGCTTCCCTTCTACGCTGCTAACGACATCCTCTATTGCTCGGGGTCCCCCTTTTCCTTATCCTTTTTACCTTTTCTATCTCTTATCCGTATCCTTTTCTATCTCTACATCTATTTTTCCCTTAATTGTGTTGGTTCCATTGGAGTCGGTCGCGACCGATCCGGTGTTGGTGTGATAGCCATCGGGCTGCACGTAGGTCGTAGCGCTGGTACAGTGTCCTGTTCCGTCGGAAGGCTGTTGCAACGACGCCTTCTTCGAAGGTCTTATTATACAAGACAGTGTGAGTACCACCAACCGCGATTGCGATCGCATTGGTGTCGGTGTTTTGCCATCGGGCAACATCTTGGTCGTAGCGTTGCTACATAGTTACGTTCCCGTCGGGTAGTGCTAATCAAGCCCCCGTCGAAGACCTTGAATTATATACAAGGTGCTGAAGACGCTCGTCGAGCATTGGCCTTACAACCCAGCGAACCGCGGTTACATTCTCGTACACAAGCCCAACCCGCACTCGCCGAGCACTCAAGTCTTCACAAGTCTCTACCACCATTATCCTCCCGGGCCTGGCATCTTTCCTTACCCCCCGGCCGGAGTTGAGCTACCGTGGGCCGCAAACCCACACAAGGGGAAAGGGAGTCTCGAACGCTCCGTAGCGCGTGCCATCGGCAGTGGTTGTTTCTGTTGCTGTTTTCTTCTTTTTGTTTGACCGTCGGACTGTGTTTGCGGCCTTCCAGGCACATTGCACTACAAACGTGGTCTCCCGACCTAGAAACTAGTGTACAGAAGACCCGACCTAGAAACTGCGTGCGTGGAGACGCACTACATAAGTGGTCTCGGTGACGCAAGTTTATTTGACGTATTATAGCGTTCTCTTTTTTTGTTTAAGTTCGTTCATTTGTGACGGACCATGTCGACAATCGCCGCCGGAGACGTCGGTCCCGGGGCGAGCCGAAGCGGATCGGCAAGGGCGTCGAGGATCCCGCGAGGTCATCGCACCCAAAGCCAGGCCAATACGGCCACGGATCCCGAAGGTCAAGAATCCCCGACGGGGATTGAAGCCGACAAGGATGACCTGGAAACCAGGTTACAGAAGATGATCGGCGAAATTCGCCAGGAGACGAAGAAGGATCTCGAGGCTGAATTAGCCCTCGTGGACAAGCAACTGGAGTTGCAAACCTCCGAGTTCCACGCCGCGTTGGAAGAGCTGACCGCTCGCGTGGTTCTCGTCGAGAATTCGCTAACCGATGCGACCAAGGGCCGAGAGCCGGAGGTATTCGAATCGCTGCAGCTCGCCGCCAAGGAAGCGCGGCGAGACGCGAATCAAGCCCTGGAGACTCTGGCCAAAAGAAGGGGCAGCATCGATGATAAATTTGACCGCGCCGCGCGCCGCCTCAAGGACCTTGAGCGGGCGGCGGGCCGGTCAGGACCAAGGTTAGAGGAAGGGCCGCTCTCCGGCGAAGAAAGGCCTGAAGACCGAACGAAGAGGGACAAGTTTGTCCGAATCAGGGACTCCAAAATGAGAATTTCAAAGACGGCCAAAGGCAGAAAGAACAAAAGGCCACTGGAGTGAGGACCGTGAAATTTTCGACTCAAACTCGGAGTCGAATGGTTCAGAAGGAAATGGTGGCGACGGTTCGCCGAACCATTCAGGAAATTCCGACCGACATCAGATCAGCAGAAGGAAATGGAATTTCTTCGAATAAGAAGAGCTACAAGAGAGGCGGAATTACTTCGTCCGCCTCGCGAAGGGATGTGGACGCGGAGCCAGAAGATATCGCGACGCGACGCGGCCCGCGATGGGAGGAGTTGGAGGAATTAAATCCGACCAACTACCTCTTCAAGAAGCTGCTTTTGCATCGGACGTACCGCTTGCGGAACCCGCAGACGTATTTGTCTAGCGCCCGGCGGTCCGCCGTGCGAAAAATTAGAAGAGACGTACCACCGAAGGTGAAGAGAGACAATACGTTCACCGGCGATGATGGCGTCTTGGTTCTGGATTTCTTGGCCAAGCTGGTTCAAGAATTCGACACGCAAGAGATGAACGAAGGTCAAGCGATCCGCTTGTTGCCGGAGTTCCTCGGCGGAATAGCCCTAAGACAGTACACTTCTGTGTCACAGACGGCCGGAACCCACTATGGGAAACTTTTCGTCTGGCCGGAGGCTGTGCAGTGGTTATTGCGAAGTTTCGCGACCGACGAGGTGATCCGCCAAGCCGTGCTCGCCTTGCGAGAAGTACATCAGAGACCGTCCGAAGACGAGATGGAATTCTATATCCGTCTGACGGACGCAAGCAATCGATGTGGAAACGTTTTCTCGATGGAGGAACAAATTACGATGTTTATTGAAGGGCTCAACGCGAGTATCAAGCCAATGATGTCCCAATATCGTCAGGACAATAGGGACGTGTCTTTCCTAAGGCTGGTCAATTATGCGAAGGCGCATGGCTCGGGGAGCCGCGCCCAGGGAAAGAAGTCCAAGAGGGTCACCATGCAAGCGCCAGCGGCGCTGAGGAAGGGGAGCAAGCATAATTCCCCGCATGCCGCGCGAAAAATTCGCGGCGCTGCCCACCTGGCCAAGTCAATTTCTGGGTCGGAAGAAGTGAGCTCTCCTAACCCAAATGAGAATGGTTATGGAGGTGCGCTTATCGCCGAGCGCGATTTTATTGAATCATCGGAGGGAAACGGCTACGAAGAAGAAGACCCAAGCGGCGCGTCTACAGTAATGACGCGCCCGCTTACGGGAAGTTCGCATTCGGACGCCACGGATCCCGTATTAGCGTTCCGAGGGCGCGGCCACACGCCCGCGCCGCGCATTCCGATGGAAGACAAGGGCACAACGTTTCGAAGGCCAGGTTGGATGGGAAGGCCGCAACATCAAGGAAGGCCGCCGGCCCGTGGAGGACCGAGGCCGCAATATCCCGTCAAGAAGCACGGACTGGTGTGCTATCACTGTTACGAAAAGGGGCACGCCGCGCCAACGTGCCTTCTTTCCCTCCGGTAAATGCACCGAGTTTTGGGAAATTATGAGGCGTTGTCTCCGATGGAGAGATTGGGGATACCATCGACGAGTTATCTGAGGGCCAAGAATTGGTTCGATTCGCAGACGGCGAGCACGCCGAGGGCTTCAACGCCGAAGTCGAACCAACCCTTTAGAGGGCCCGCCGCGGGGCCCGCGTCGTCGGACGTGAGAAGGAACCCGCAGCCGCAGGGAAACTAGAGAGGGGAATCTCGAGGGAGTCACAAGAGGCGCAGGTTCAACGTACTACGTCCGGGACTCCGTCCCGTTCCCTGTCTCTAGCAAGAAGGGAAGGCCTCGACGAGGACGTAGATTAAATAGGGGGTAGGCCGAAGGAGCCGACTGTTGTCAAGAAAATTATAAGTCGAGACAAGGATCGTCCGATGGATCAAGTTCGCAGGCCCTGGTACAGGACTAAGCGATAAGAATGTCCTGAAAAGATCTTGGACCTCGCGCGAAAAAACTACAAAGTTTACGCGGATATTGGACCAACGGTCGGATTGATGAGTCGAGTGTTGTCCGTGTTGGACACAGGTGCCGGACCGAATTTGGTTCGAAGGTCGGAACTTCCGGCAGGAATGGAAATGTTGGTGTCCTACGGACCGACCCAAGACATTGGCGACGCGAACAATAGGCCACTCCGGACTCTCGGCACAATTAAAATGCCTGTGAGGCTTGGACGATTTGTGGCCGCAGCTGAGTTTATTGTATGCGAAAAACTAGCAGTCCCGCTAATTCTAGGCGCGGACTACTGTGACCGGTTTGTGGAAGCAATCTATCCAAGGAAGAAAACGGTTGAGTTGGCGGATTTCTCGGAGGTTCCGATAGTTAGGCAGTTCTCGAGGAGAAAAGGGAAGAAGAATCTCGTCCCGGGAGAGGGCCAGAATGATGGAAAGGGGGAGCGTATTTCCCCTAAGGTAAAAGTGGCAAGAGCCACGACTATCGAGCCAGGGACGCAACGCGTCGTGGAATGCACCTCGAAGAGGGCGGACTTGGTTGTGGTTCAGCCGTACTCGTCGTTGTACGAAAGGCACGGGTTGACGTGCACGAATGGTGTCTTTCAGGTCGAGCCTGACAGGCCATTTCGTTTACTCGTTGCAAATTTTAGGACGTACCCTGTCAGGGTGCAAAAAGGCCAAGTGGTGGCAGAATTATTGCAGCACCCGAGGGCCGTGCTAGAGAGCAAAACCACCATTGGTGAAGTTCTCGGAATTCAAGAAGGAAGAAGGAAAATTTTCCTAATTCTACCAAGACGCCTAAGGGCGAGACAAGATGCGAACCGTCGTATCAAGCGCGGAGGACCAGCCAGAAGAACGGTTGAGTGGGCTTTCTTCGACGGCATCGTCGAAGCCGGAGCAGAGGATTGAGCCCCCGCCGCCGGACGTGGAGGACCTCGACCTGAGCCACGTGCCGGAACGGCTGCGCCAGCGGTTCCGACGGATGTTGAAGAAATACTCTAAGATGTGGGATGGGACCCTTGGTGAAATTAATACCACGGTCCACCGGATCGAGTTGGTCCCGGAGACCAGGCCCATCGCACAAGCTCCCTACCAAGCCGGTCCAAAGGCTCGGGAGGTCGAGGATGCAGAAGTACAGAAGATGTTAAAAGCAGGAATCATCGAACCGGCGCAGTCAGAATGGGCGTCGCCCGTTTTATTAGTGCGCAAGCCGGACGGATCTTTGCGTTTTTGCGTAGACTACCGCATGTTAAACGCGGTAACGGTGAAGGACACGTACTCTTTACCGCGCATGGATGAGTGTCTGGACTCGCTTTCTGACACCAAGGTTTTCTCCGCGTTGGTCGCGATCTCGGGATATTGGCAGATGCCTATCCCTGAGTGCAACCGCGACAAGACCGCATTTTCGTGTCACTCAGGTCTCTACCGTTTTTCAAGAATGCCCTTCGGGTTTACCAACGCGCCAGCGACGTTCCAGAGAGCCATGGATATCCTGCTCTCTCCGTTCCGCTGGAAATGCTGTCTGGTATATCTAGATGATATCATCATCTTCAGCAAATCCTGGGAGGAGCACGTCGTCCACGTTGACGAAATACTGTCTGTATTGGAGAAGGCAGGTGTGAAGCGTAAGCTTCCCAAGTGCGAATTTTTCGTCGAAAAGATCAAGTACCTGGGCCATGTCGTTCGGCCAGGTACATTGGAAGTTGACGGAGCGCGAACCGCCGCATTGGAACAAGTGAGGTACCCTCAAACGCAGACACAGCTCAGAAGCTTCCTGGGACTTTGCAATGTCTACCGCAGGTTCGTTCCGCATTATGCGAAAATTGCGCATCGTCTAAACCAACTATTGAAGAAAGGACAACCGGACCAGTTGGAAGGATTCGACGAACCATGCGAAACGCTTTTCATAAGCTCAAAGACGATATCTTGGCGCCACCGATGTTGGCACTGCCGAAGAAGGACCTACCCTACTCGGTAGACACCGATGCAAGCGACTATCAAATTGGCGCTGCATTGTTTCAAACGCATCCAGATGCGCAACGTAAACCCATCGGGTTCTTTTCGAGAACGTTAGGCGCAGCCGAGAGAAATTACTCTGTATCAGAAAAATAATATCTAGCGGCAATTTGGGCCGTACAGACTTTAAGACCATATCTATATGGCGAGCACTTCATTGTGCATACCGACCATGCCTCATTGAGGTGGTTGATGAACGTAACCGACCCCAGCGGGACATTAATCCGATGGAGGCTCCGCCTCTCGGAATTTGATTTCGAAATCAAGTACAAGAAGGGCAAGGCTAATAGCCAAGCCGATGCCCTGTCAAGATTACGGACCGCAGGAGAAACCGTCGACGAAATGGACGACGAAATCCCATGCTTTATGGCCGAACCGGCCGAGGGTACAGTGGAGAACGAGGACAGTTTTGACGCGTTAGACGACATCCTCGCTTTTGAGGGGGGGCGCCTCTGATCGCCTCGATCAATTCCAAGCGGTCACTCCGGAGGAGCTCATTCGCGAGCAAGCCGTCGACCCCTTCTGCAACCGCATCAAGGAAGAAATGGACGCCGGAAAGGTGAGAACGTTCAGCATGGAAACCGAGGAACTCGAAGGAACTCTATGCCGTACCGCGGCGGAGTTTGTACAAGTGGTGATACCACAATCGTTAAAGGACCGCGTCATAGGGTTGAGCCACTACGCAAAATTAGCAGGCCAGACGGGACGCAGGAAACTTTACAAGACATTGAGAAGATATTTTTACTGGCCTACGATGGCCCTAGACTGTTACGCAGTCGCGAAGAATTGCGCCGCATGTGCGCGGGAAAGGGTGAAGTTAAGAAGAAACACGAAGTAAATGAAGGTGTTCACGCCCGAAGCTCCGCTGGAGTTTTTCGCCATCGACATCCTCGGCGAGCTAATTACAACTAAATGAGGAAATCGGTACATTCTCGTGATCAGCGATCGATACTCGAAACTGGTACGAACCGTACCGTTGAAGAAGATATCAGTTGCGCACATCGCACAAGCCTTCATTGACCATTGGGTATTCGTGTACGGACCGCCGGTCAAGCTGCTGTCCGACAATGGAACACAGTTCACGCCCCGGTTCTTTCAGAACGTCTGCCGAATTCTCGGCATACGCAACGGGTTCACGACTACGTACCATCCGCAAGCCAACGGCCAAGTTGAGAGGTTTAACCGCATGCTGACTTCCGCGCTGCGAAAATATGTTGGAGAGCATCCCAAGGACTGGGATGTATTTAGCGACGCTGTGACGTTCGCATACAACACGAAAGTTCATCGAACTACGAACATCGCGCCCTTCGAGCTGGTGTTAGCTCGGGCGCCGAGAAGCATTGCGTTACAAACACAGCCAAGTATGGAAGGATTTTGCTCGAATCGAGCGTACTACCTGAAATGGCAGTCGTGGTTGGAAAGCCTGATGGAAGGCGTTAATAAGAGCTTGCAGAAAGAACAAGCGCGCTACAAGCGCAACTTTGACGCAAGGCTCCGGAAGCCGAAGTATGACATCTCTTCAGGATCATACGTATTCCTTCGAAAGGAGCAGGGCACGGCCACCGAGCCGAAACATAAGTTGGCACAAGTGGCTACGGGTCCGTATCAAGTGAACGAGACAACTGAGAATACGATCGTCATTGCCATCAGCGACCAAGAAGAGCGCGTGTCGCGAGATAGAGTCGAATTAGCCCCTAGTCCCATGAACTACACGCCGATAATCGGGCTACAACAAGCGCTACAGTTCCTCCATCGAGAAGGGGAACGAGAAGAACCCGCCGCGCAAGCGAAAGATAGGACGGATGACGGACCATTGGTAAATCAGGAAGCTGCGGGCATCCCGCCCGATCCACAAGAGATGGGAGGTTCGGAAGAGCAGGATGAGGATGAGTCGCTGGCTCTTCGGAAGGGGGAAGGACAGTTGGACACGCAGGAAGAAGGAGCCGAGAGTCAGGAGTATGTGATCGACAAGATCGTGGACCACGGCTACGACGAGGAGAAATTAATTCTCAAAGTGAGGTGGTATGGGTATGCCATCGAGGACGCAACGTGGAAACCTATTGAGCAAATCCCCCCAATGCGATAGTCACATATTTCCGAAGGAAAACGCTACCCTTACCCTAGCTAGCGTCGCACGCACAACCGGGATAGGCATCGCAAATAGAATTAGTAGGTTAGAAACAACAGAGAGATCAGAACTTCGAGGAAGGAACGCATCTACGAGGTTCGCAAATAAAGAGTTTGAAGGAAAGGAGAGCAAGGCAGAAAAGCGAAACTGTATCCTTGGATGAGGCATTGAGCCTCCCGGAAAATGCGAACATGCCTCACCGCAATACGCACGAGAAATGACGTTTCGAACAGGCGATCCGCCCGCGTGGGGTATGATGTAATCAAAAAAAAACAAGCGTGTCGACAACAAACTGCTGAACGAGCGACGCAAGGCAGAGCTCGAACTCCAGCCATGCTGCGAAATTATAATCAAAAAGCAGGAAACATTACTGCAGCTGCAGTACGCACGCGAAGTGGTGGTCGTTTGCCACAGTCGGCGACATAACTATTCTAAGTCGCCCCGCAGCTAAGCCCCACCCGACCTCACACGAAGCCGATCGTCACACTCACTGCTAACACACTGCCCATGCTCGACGAGCACGAAGACCCGTCCATAGGGACCACCCTCAGAAGAACGCGGCTACGAAATCACCCCGCAGTGACCGACGTCGACGCTCACAACCGGCCCTATTTTCCAGAGCGATCTACTTAGCACTTACCCATCATGATTTCTCTTCAACTCTGTCGTTTCCTTGTTTCTTTATTTCTTTTCTTTTCTTCTTTTCGGTTTTGTCATTGTTCTGTTTTAGTTATTATTATACTCTGTGTTGTCAAGGACACGACCCCGCACTGCGGAGGTCGATCAAAAGAACCTACGAGGACCAAGAAGGGGCCGATTGCAACGTCAGCGAGAAGGGAAGCCCTACAGTAGACCCACGATTCGAAACAAGGCGTTCAATTGAAAACAGAGAAGAAACCCCCCGTGGGGATGCGCGCAATGAGTCGCGAAGGACGAGCGAGGTTCGTACAAGAACACCAAGCGAACAGTATGGCCGATGTCGCGGAAGGATGCGTCGGAGATCATGAAGGATGTCCCCTGACCTTGTACACGAATTTGCGTTCGCGACGATTCTCTTTACTTATTATTTTTCCTTTGCCGAGCAGAAGGCACTGACGAGACACGTAATTCTAATGGCCCCATGGGGTGAAACCTTCACGGAGCTAAGCTCTCAACTGATGAAGACAGGTCGGAGCAAGGTTCACCGTATACGCGAACAGGGTACTGTGTCTTTGTCGATTTTTTTGTTTTGTTTTGGGGTTACTCTACGTGAGACGAATAATATCGTCAGCTCCTTGGGAGAAGGAGTCAGATTCGAGAAAGGGAGTTCGAACCCCCGATGAGGGCCTGGTGCAGGTTTCATTGAGACCCTCGA
Organism: Chondrus crispus; assembly: GCF_000350225.1. Lineage (NCBI taxonomy): Eukaryota > Rhodophyta > Florideophyceae > Gigartinales > Gigartinaceae > Chondrus > Chondrus crispus. The sequence goes on along the minus strand of NW_005178477.1, from coordinate 25,133 downwards.
TATTGGCTTGAAAAAAGCGTACCGACACAGCCCCTACTAGTTTTATTATTTTTTCTGTCTTCGCATCTCCCCTATATCACCTGGGGATCGGACGCAAGCGCGTCTTCGCGGGATCCCAATGGGAAAATTATGACAATCCTTAAAGAAAGCTTATGCACTCTGCTTCCGTGACGGCCCCCAGATGAGCTCTCCTCCGGAATCATGGACCCCATTGGCAATACACGCCCTCTGGGCTATGCAAAAAGAGGGTCGCGCGCTGTGTAGTGAGTACGTACTTGATAGATCGTATCGATCGAGGATATGAAGGGGATGGTAGGAAGTCACGGGAAGAAGAGCTTGGATGAAGACCCCAGGAAGAAGGTCGACGCGCCTTCGGTAACGAGAATCAATTCTGGAACCTCACACTCGAGAAAAGAACACCAGACAAACGATGATGAAATGAGAACTGAGAAGCTACTTTGACTTGGTACCGAGAGCGCGCGACATGCCAGAGCACGAGAAAGGAGGTGCGAAGCACCGTTTGAAAATATTAACAAGAATTAGGGAAGTCATGGTCGCCGCGAGATATCATGCCTGTTCGTTGGCACAAGCCACAACCGCCGATCCCCCGGCAAACCACAGCACCCAAAAGGGGAAGAGCTCGACAAAGACCCCCCTTTCTTTTTTCTCGCCCACCTGGCACTCGCCACTCTTGTGAGCGCTTATTTATGAGGATCACAGACGTACTCCGAGGAGAAGGACGTCCACGAAAAAGAAAGGACGAGGTCCTAGCCCCGCGTCTTTCAGGAAGGGCTCAGGAGCGAGTGCGCGTGCGCGCTGTTGCGCATAATGAAGGCGCTGCCTTCTTCTCCTTCTCCCTACCTTTTATTTTTCTTGGATTGGTCGAGGGCACGACCTTACATCGGAGCTTCGCCAAATAATGGCAGAAGCAACGGGAAAACGAAGACAGCTAAGACCATAATTGTGACCGGAGGGGACTGTTTCGCAACTGTACGAACGATGCAGGGATCATCCAGACCAAGGTGTCAATGGCTCGTGAGATCGACAAGCGTCGACCCCCGTCAACAACAGTCCAAGGCAACGACAAGAATGAAGGGATCATACTTAAGTACCGACATGACGACGTCGCTCTACGTACAGGATTCTCCCTTGTCATACACCCCCAGATGGTTTAATTTCGCGACAGTCTGTACCGAGAACTACAGTCCTCGCCGAGGGCAGACGCGTCACGAGGCGATACCTGCCTCGATGCGCCTTTGTAAATTTATGTAAGCATAGAGACGCTGATCGGAGCGTAGAACCATCCCGGTCGCGAGGGGGGAACGCGAATCGACGAGATAACCTGCATCGCGAAACGGAAACACTTGATGCCGCGCACAGTAATAGCCCTCGAACCACGGGGACCGAGAAAAACTGAGTGGAAGAATTTTACGATACGGCAGGTGCGGAAAGGCAGAAGCCGGCTGAGACAACCCCAGTGAGTTGGAAGAGGAACGAAAACATGGAGATGAACGTGTCAAATATTTTTACAAAATTCGCGTGACTTTTGAAGGCGATGAAGAGCGAAATGGTCCTCTGATATCGTAGGGGTTGGGCAGTGGACCCCATTCGTGTTGAAGGACGAAGCGGCCAAGCTGGACCGGAGGGTTCGAGCGTCCCGACGGCGACGACCCATACGTTATTTTATTTTGATGTCGCAACCCCCCTCGTCTTGTCGGATTTAATTGACAATAATCTTCCCCCTAAGGAGCACCGAGGACGGATGGACGTCGTCATTATCCAGAGGAAGGAATTGCAGGACGCGTTGAAAGAAGGAAGGGCCATCGTGGAAGACCAAAAATTTAGGTCGATCACCGTCCCGACAGCCGAAATAGACGAAAGGCAAAACGGATTGAGTTGTTGACCGTGTTCGCAGTTCTTGCAATTTTTTTCGTGTACGGCTATTGCCTGAAACTGAAGCACGGACTGAGGGAGGGGGGAACGGAGTGCTCTAATGGACAAAGATGTCTAATTACGTTGTGTATCGACACAGTTCACCGGTCCGGTGATTCATGAGGAGTCAGGACCCCTGCTATGGAATTGGTTGGTGCTGTCAACAAGGATGTAAATAGGCTGCCAAGCAGCCGTGGTAGGTGGTTTTGATGACGTTTTCGAGGATGCCCGATGTGCGAGAAAGGAGGAGGAAATTGAGGAATGAAGACGAGGAAAGGGGGACGCACATCGAGGATAGGAGGAGGAGAACGCAATAGAAAAGAGGAGAAAATTGAGGAATGAAGATGAGGGAAGTCGTAGGGGACGTCTACAGTGTCGTCAGGGCACGGACTAGAGGACGAGGGAGCCAGGGGCTCCGCTCTTGAGAGGGAACCCCCGGGCTCCGAAATAGCTTGACCGGAGACGGACGGCGGCATCATCAGAAAAATGCAAAAGAGGAGAAAGTTGAAGATAACAGTGGGTAGACGGAGTATGAAAGGAAGACCCCGGGGCACTTCGGACTTGCGAGGAAAGCCCACACCCGGACGTTTACGGGTGGCACTATCGTCCGAGTGTTCCGACTGAGAAGGAAGTATGGTGTTTTCGTCTTACCCTTGCCAGAACGCCGCACAGAGTGATTGACGGTTGGGAAACACGGTAAGGGACGGCAGGAGATTATACGATGGCTTGGCGCCTTACAAGGGCGCTCAGAAGGGGGATATGTAGTGCAATAATGGGCTCTACATGGGGTTGGAACGAAAGGAAAATAATTGGATATGACAAGTAGTCCGGGTTGGGGGACACACGTGTGAATAATTGCACAGTTTTAATTTTTAATTATTTTATTTTATTTAGTTAATTAGTTGGCATTAATTTTGCTGACATTAGATTACATCTAGGATCTAGCGCCGCGAGCTACTGTAGTGTCTCCGGCTGAGCGATATATACCTTAGCCCGCTGACCACCAAGTCAGTAAAGGTAACCCGAGTTGCCGGAGTTAGATCTTGCCTTCGTCGAAGACCGCTTCCGTTCACCCGACGTGCTTCCCTTCTACGCTGCTAACGACATCCTCTATTGCTCGGGGTCCCCCTTTTCCTTATCCTTTTTACCTTTTCTATCTCTTATCCGTATCCTTTTCTATCTCTACATCTATTTTTCCCTTAATTGTGTTGGTTCCATTGGAGTCGGTCGCGACCGATCCGGTGTTGGTGTGATAGCCATCGGGCTGCACGTAGGTCGTAGCGCTGGTACAGTGTCCTGTTCCGTCGGAAGGCTGTTGCAACGACGCCTTCTTCGAAGGTCTTATTATACAAGACAGTGTGAGTACCACCAACCGCGATTGCGATCGCATTGGTGTCGGTGTTTTGCCATCGGGCAACATCTTGGTCGTAGCGTTGCTACATAGTTACGTTCCCGTCGGGTAGTGCTAATCAAGCCCCCGTCGAAGACCTTGAATTATATACAAGGTGCTGAAGACGCTCGTCGAGCATTGGCCTTACAACCCAGCGAACCGCGGTTACATTCTCGTACACAAGCCCAACCCGCACTCGCCGAGCACTCAAGTCTTCACAAGTCTCTACCACCATTATCCTCCCGGGCCTGGCATCTTTCCTCACCCCCCGGCCGGAGTTGAGCTACCGTGGCCCGCAAGCCCACACAAGGGGAAAGGGAGTCTGGAACGCTCCGTAGCGCGTGCCATCGGCAGTGGTTGTTTCTGTTGCTGTTTTTCTTCTTTTTGTTTGACCGTCGGACTGTGCTCGCGGCCTGCCAGGCACATTGCACTACAGTTTTGTGAAACTTTACAAACCAGTTCTACTATGTGAATTTTCACCAAGGCCGGGCACTCGGCTGTCCGTCTGCATGCGCCCCGCCGTCATCGCCCAGGCCGCCCACCCCAACCAATTGGCAAGCACCTGTGCAGCATCCCTTCTCCTCACAATTATATCGCTCCTGTGTACTATCTGCAGCGCACCGTGTGCATCCCACGCGAAGTTCGTTTCCCGCGTTCACCGTTTTGTGTGGAGAATAATCAATGGGTAAGCATCCAGGTCGCGGTGCAAGAACCACCTCCCCGTTTACGAAGCAGCCCCTTCTGGATCGGCATCAGCTCATATCTTCTGCGTCCAGCAAATCGACACTTTCGAACGTGAAAAGAGCGCGAAAGCTCCTACAAAAATTTCGCTGGTGTTCACGACGCTCGCGATCCGCTTGGTGTCGATCATCAATCTTCGAAACTAGTTCTAAACCTCATTTCCCAGTACTGCAAATTTGGAACGCCTCTTGCACTGCATGATGATGCCATGGGAGCTATCGTCCAGGGTCTCAGGATTGTTTATTCGGAGCACGGCCACACAGGAAACTGGACTATCAACTATACAACCAACCAAGCGCATGGCAATCCGTTGAACGGAAATCCAGACATCAGCTCTTTGCGCCGTGCGCATAGAGTTAACTTGGCCAGATTGGGGAACGTTGCTCTAAAAGCACGCCCTGTAACTGCAGCCATAATTTTGTGATCATGCGGAAAGGTTCTGGTTTGCTTTCCCAGATACGAAAAGCAGTAATCATGTCAGGGACTGCCAACGGCACGCAATCTTAGTTCTCGGTATTCATCTCGGACTGAGATTCGACGAGGTCAGCAAAATCAAGGTTGAGCACATTTCAGTTACTTCTACAGATGTTGTTCTTACGATTACCGAAGCAATTAAGAACTGTACGGTGCAACGAAACTACACACTAGAAGAGTGGCCTGGAAATACTGCTTTACGACATTCACTTTACATGGATCCGTTTGTCGCACTTTTCACCTGACTAGGGATTCGGGGACCGGCTCCAGGGCCGTTGTTTTGCGATATATCAGAAACAAAGGCTGGTGTTAAGCTATGACGTCCAGACCACTAACTTCCGTGAAGTTTGTAACATTTTTCAGGGATAGGTTGGCTCGAATTGGGATTGGGCCTGCAGACTTAGTCATGTACTCAGGGCACTCAATTAAGCGTGATCGGTACAACTATATCGCTCACTCGGCCTCCGGGATGACAATATCATGGAGAAAGTGCAGATGACTGGCCAAAATGCATACATGAACTACTGCTTTGCTTACAACGACTGCTCACCGAAACAGTTGCCTTGTTTTTCAAATGTAGAAGACTACATCGCCCACGCAAAACAAGTTGGTAGTGAGACCGGTTCATGGAGATGTGACTCCTGACTGATGAAAACATTTTTAAGCTCTGTTTTCAGTTCTGCTCTTTCTGTCAGTTAGAAAATCCTAAATCTGCCTGCAAAACATAGACGTAGTAGAATAGCTGGCTCGCTAGGGCATCGTCATTTAGAATATGATTTTTCGCTCATCACAGGGCCACTTTGCACACCGACCCCCTCTTACAGTATCTCTTTCTCCCGTGAGGAGGGGGAGCGTTCCAATCCCTTCGCAGCTACTTGGGTGCCATATCCCCATATGCCAAAATGAAACGATCTCCTGTTCTCTTCTACGTGAGAAGCGGAAGAACAAGGACCCTCGATAGTTCTGAGGGTCTATTCATGACGCACCTTATTCATTTTGCTCAGAATTGTCGTCGTGGCATTCGCTATGATAACATGTGGTCTCGTCGACGATTCACGGCCTGACCTATCTGTCATGTACGCGTCCCGCGTAAACTGCCGGACATGTTAGCCGTCCGCTAATAGTACAACCCCGGCACAAAGGCTACTCCGGAACGTTGCTCACCCACCGCGTCGTCGACGCGTAATAGTGATTCTCCAGTTTGGAGAGTGCGTTTGACACATTCCCGAGCAACTCCCCCATGTCATTCAACGAGTGGCGAATCCCTCCGTCGTAAACGCTGCGCATGAACACACATTTTCTATTCCTTTCTATAAATTCCTGTACAGTGACAGCAATTTTCAACCCCGAAACCAAACGCAGAAGCTCATCGGCCGCTTTTGCTAAGTTCGCCAGTTCCACCTGGGACTGGAAATCGGTCCGCGCATTGGTAGCCTTGTCTTGAATCCCACAGCAGCTGACCACATCCGACCCAAAATGGAGACAAAACCAGCGAACAAGAGAGCTAATACACTTCATCCGCGCGCACTACAGTAGAAGATATTGTTGTGTCCGGCTTTTTAGTTTTTCGGAAAAGTTTTTGAGGGTTTGCAAAAATCAAACATTTTTTGCTCTGTCACTGGCTGATAATTACCACCCCCCGTCCCCACCCCGCCTTTCTCTAACCAGGACAGGGCGGTCTAGCTTACGGCAGAAGGCATTCGGGAACCCTATATTGGCAAGTAGCAAACATTCCGTTGCACACCTGCGCCACAGAATTTCAACTAACCATTGTTCTAAGCGCAATGTCATCCCAACCAGCGCAGGGAACGACCGCGGGGCGCTGCACGCAATCCTCCGAGGAAGTTCGGGCAGCGTACAACCAGCGCTTGGACGATGAAGTCACGAAGGCGCTGAACGTGTTTCGGGTACGATTGCCCGTTTCTTTGAACGGAGTCTTCATGACTTTAACAACATCCAGCATGGCGGATGACAAGGCCGGGGTCATGAAAATAATAATAATGATATAGTCTATCTAAAATATATATGTCGAACGAATCTATACATGGACCAAGCGTAGAATGGTTCACAAGTCTCGTGGGCGGCAAGGGGGACCTACCCAAAATTGTCGCCTTCCTTCGCTCTTTTCGAAGGTGGTAATTGAAAAGAAAAAAGCCTGTTTGTCTGACTTGGTCGAAGGTGAGTCAGGCTTCCAGCCCTCTTTGCCCTCTGTGCCACCATGCCACACTTCTCCTCTTTCGGATAGTCATATTCTCGATTTTTGACTTTGGTGCCAGTGCTATGAACAGAAGGTCTGTAGTCATGTATCAACGAACTATTTAACTACGCCATATCCGAAGAAGCGTGCAGCTCATTGAAACCTCGGAAATATTGTAGTGGAACTTAGGTTAGTATGGGCGACAAATATAGGTCACGGTTGAGAATGATAGAAGAACTTTTCTCATCTATCTGATTTATCGAGAGATTATCCTGCGCTCTCAAGCATGCTTGTTGTAGCAAAGCGAAAGATTTTCCAGCTTCTAGAATACGTCATGTCTTTAGGGTGCCAGTGAACATGTGAATTTGAAATGTCTGTGATTGTTCACACATTTCGTGTGTGTGAACATTCACAGATATCAAATTGTCAGAAGTTTGTGAACATTCACAGAAATCACATTCACAAACGGTTGTGAACATTCACAGAAATCACATTCGTAGAAGTTTGTGCACATTCACAGAAATAGCATTCACTGAAGTACCTGTGGCACTGCGACGAAATGTTGCCACTGCAGTTCTGTGTTTGAAAGACTTTTAAAGCAGCCTATGTGACGCTTTGAAACTTTGGTCCTGGAGATATCACTTCGAACGAGCCCTTCAACATGCAGAAGGAATTCTTCCAAGAAGGATACTTTGGTGATAATCAAAGCCCTTTTCAGAAACCGACAATAAAGAGCTTAGGTTGCCTGCTAAAGTTGAGTAGGGTTCGGGTTTACGTTTTCTTTCTTTTGGTAAATGATATGAGCGGCTGTTTTATTCAGATGGATAGACATCTTAGTTGCGTCACAAGCAAGTTTCAGGCCAACACTGCTGAATATAGACGCAATAGGATCCTGAGAGATGTGGGACGGGTTTGTGATTTATAAACGCTTTGTATCAGAATGTGTGCGCTTGCCAGTAGATTTGTTTCCTTTCTGAATCAGAAGTCTTTCAGTATTCGAGAAAACTTACCTCTAATGTTGTACTTTGTACAATTTACAGAGAATGAAGGAATGTGGAAGAACATGTCTGTGATCGTATGAAGTGGGACCTATTCTACTCATTGAAGGTTGTTTCGATCTTGCCGACACCCAGTCATGATTAATTCACTCAAAAATACAGATACAGGCATGGGAATGAATCCAAGACTTTGTTAACAATGCGAGAATAATGAAAAAGGGGAAAGTTGGGGCGAAAATCGCTTTGAAATGGGGTTCTTCTCGAGGTACCCGAAATCCCGATAAGCCTTATGTCGGGAAAATGTACCCCCTGCGAAAGAACCCCAGAAAACGCGTGTTTTCTCCGATGAACCAGGCAAGACACTCTCTCGTGTCGTTGGCTACAAGCTACTGTTTCAGGCCTTTTTCACATACCTGAATGCTGTGACTCCTTCTTCGTCGTGACCGGTCACGAAAGTGTCCGACTTTTTCCGTTACTTCAGGAGGTTTTTTGTCAGCTTACGCACTGAACTTCCCCCCTGCTCTCAGAGCCTCTATTTCATCATTTGTCATACCGGGCGCGTGGAACAACGCTTCTTATAAAGTACGGGGCTCTGCTAATGAGCAAAAAGAATATGTGGATGCCACATTAATTTGGCATTCTGCCAGGTCTAGAAAGACGCAACATACTATTTCTGTGTTTCCAAACTATGGCATGATATTAAACTGATACTCCGGTTTTCAATAGGGAGCTTACGCTGCCGTTCATTGTAGTGCACTGACACACCTCATCTTTTGCTCGGTACACCTGTCTCCGTCCAGCGCGACTCCTTCTCCGGGGCACACGTGTACCTCACGCCACGTCTAACCCGGCATCAAGGCCCCTGTATCCAGGTGTCATTCCCCACGTGTAATGGTTGTCATACCTCCCCAAGAGGAGTTTCTCCGGCCGTCGCCGCCGTCGTTTTAATTTAGTAGTTTTTAGTTTAATTAATTATAGCTCCGACGACCGACCCTAAGTAAATTCTCACGAAGCTTTGGGTCTACAACTCGGGTTTCTGGAACGGAGTCGTAGCCTCGCGTCGGTCCCCGTCCTACGACGGTACCCTGCGAGCCATCTACGTCCCGATTCTCACCTATCTCTACCGCGCGCGCCGTCCCGCTACGCCCGGCTCTCCGCACGACAGCTGTCCCTACCGCTCCGCCCCTCCTGGGCTCTACTTCCCCCACTTTTTCCCTTACTTTCCCTACTGCGCTTCACGCCCGGCCCCGTACCGGTCCCTTACGGGTGCTCTCCCGATAATCCTCTACACGCGCCCCCCCGAACGCGCGCGCTCTGCCAGAGGGGGATCCCACCCTTCCCCCTCAGTTCACGACATTTTGGTCTCCCGACCTAGAAGTCTACGGAGTGTCCCTTATCCCTTACCGTTTTTGGTCCTAGGTGTTCTCTCTCTGTTTCAACAGGTTTCGACAAGCTCAAGGCTATGGTATCCGGGTCCGAATCGTCCCGTTAGACCTGTCCTCGAGACGTGCCTCCGCCAGTTGTGGCGTGGATTACTCGGAGTTGCCGCGAGGCTCTCCGAGAAGCCGAAAGATTCACGCTCAATACTGTAGCGGAGAAGCTCGCAGCGCAACCGTCGGCGCTGCGAGAAAACTGTGGTATAACCCCAAACGGAAGTTCGGAAATTAGATTAGGATTAGATCAGCGACAGTAAGGCACGAGCCTTACAGCTACGCGCGCACACACGTGTCCTCCACGTGTACGGGACGCGTACTACACGTGGACTGTCAGCCCCCACTGACAGTCCACGTGTTCCGCCCGCTTACTTTTAGGTACTTCCGTCCGTTTTACCTAGGAGTAGCACCGCGCGCGGGTTGAGGACGCGCGTAGCACGCCCACGAGCCGGCTCCGCCTCCGCCCGTCGGTACTGGATCGTCACCCAGTACCGCTCCGGGGCGTCGAGGCGTAGAACCGCTCGCGCGTGCGCGCGTCCTCCCCGATCCCGCTCTACCACCGCTACCTCGAGCCTGTGCTCGGTACCGTGGGTGGGCCGTGCTTCTGTCTTCCCGCCGATCGGGGTCTTTCCGAACTGTCAGTACTCACCCCCCTCGTCGTTGGGGGTGATTATACTACAGTGGTCTCCCGACCTAGAAGACTCTCAAGATCGAACCGAGAAGACTATCGTTTACCTCCGCGTCCGTACGCGTCGAGATGAGTGGCGAATATCCCACCTCGATTCGCTCGGAGCCCGCCGATGTGCGAGAGGCCGCGCTCCGCGTCCGAGTCGGCGACGGCGACGCTGGTCCTCGAGACCGCGAACCGTCACCCGACTTCTCCGAAGGACGCGCTCGCGCGATGTACGATCGCATCGCGGAGTATATTGAAGATGTCCGAACATCCCTCCGTATCGACGTCTCCGACAGCGTCTACGCCCGCTGTATGGATGAGTTGCGCTCCCTCCGCGAAGGAAGGTTTGAGCGCGTAACTCAGTCCTTGGAGAACCTGCGCGCCCTCGTCGACCAGCTACAGTCCCGTTTGGTACTGGTCGAAGAGGCGCGCATCGATTCCCCCGCCATGGACGTTGCGGGTCGACCCGCGAGTGAAAACTCCGGGGTCCGACGCGACCCGCAACCCTTCCCATCAGCCGAACAGATGGGAGCGTTCGCGCACATGGCGGCGGAGCTCAACTCAACGCGCCGCCGTGCCCGTGAGATGGAACAGACCTCGGCCGAGAGGCCGCCCGGAGCCCCCTCGAGTGGGCCCGGTGCCACTGTTCCTCCGGGCGCATCCGGAGCGCACGAGTGGCCCCCGACTGGAGCCGTCACCAGTCGGAGGGCGGAGGACATCAAGCCGACAGCGGACGCGAACTTCGCGTCCGAGACTCAAGCCCTGCCGTATGCATCCGGAAGCATGCGGCAGTCCCGACGGGTACCGGACGAACCCGATCGTGGCCGTGGAGGAGTCGCCCGCGGATCAGGGGAACCGATTCTCCCCTTCGATCCTCGCTGGGGCGGCTACCAGCCAGCGGATCTTACCGCGCATCCCGGCCCCGTCGACGTCCGAACGTTGCCTGTCACGCCGTTCGGAACGTTGGGCCCCGCCGAACCCGGGCTCGAGTCCGTCCACACCATGATACAGGAGTTCAGTGCCGTCGCGAACTACCGCATGTATCGGTTGGACAACACCTCGAGGCTCGTTACCTCGGGTGACGCGGGACGGATCGCGAAGTACGTCCAACGCTGCCGTGGGCTCCGTCCCACGATGAAGAGCTTCGACGGTACTGACGCGATTCAGTTGCTCCCGTTTCTGAAGGATATCCGGATAACCTTCAATGCCCAGCACCTGACCGAAGGTGTGGCAATCTGTGTCTTCGCTCACTTCCTCGAGCGGGACGCGGAGCGGTTGTATACGAGTTACACCATGCGCGGCCTCCGCGCCGGCCAGCTCCACGACGACACGAGCTGGCCTGGCCTCGTCAACCAATTTATCAAACGCTACCTAACCGACGACGTGTTGGGGGAAGCGTTTGACGCTGTCGCGTCGGCGCGACAGCTTCCTCACGAAACCGAGAACACGTTCGCAGACCGGCTGGAATCCGCCGCGTTCCGGTGCACGGCCGTGTTCTCAGAACAAGCTCTCGCGCACTACTTCGTGCGCGGGCTGTCCACTGCGACCCGGGCCGCAGTGGCAGAGACGATGCAAAGGTTGCCCGGACAACAGAAGACCGAACTCTCAACGATTCGCCGTATCGCAACGGCCGAGGGTACAACCTACCGCGCCCGTCGCGGGTTGCCGCTGCCGGACCCGAAGCCGGCAGCGAAGGGAGTCCGAACTCCAAGGTCGCACGGAACGAGTTCGCCGGCGACCGCCCTCCACATTGGAGAAGATGAGTGGCAGGCCGACCCTGTCCTCATCACGCAAGGCTTCGACCGGGCAGGAGGCCGACCCCCTACGCCAGCTTCCACCGGTTCGACCGGAAGCTTCGCAACGGCGTTCGCACACACGCCGAGGGCCACGGGTGGTCCGAACCACAACATGGCCGAGCTGGATATCTCCTGTCGAGAAGGAGACCGCGGGCTGCCTAACGTGCTTCGACTCACCGATGAGGAGGCACGCCACGCGGCGACTTTCGCGTCGACCGATGGCAGCGCGTACATTTGTTGGCTGTGCCGGACGTACGGCCACGCCATGTACGCGTGCCCGTTCCTGTCGCCTGAACAACGTCAGTTCACGGCTTACAGGAACTACCGCTATCAGATGGAGACGCGCCCCGGAATGCGCAATCTCATCCAGCAGTCTACGCGGGCAGACCGAGGCCCGCGTCGAGGTGACCCGAGCCGATCGGGTGGGGGCGTCCGTTTTGCCCCTCGTGAAGGCGGGTACCGATACCCGGGGACCGATCAAAGGGATCGATGTGACCCTCGTCGGATGGATACGCGATATCCCCGTCGAGATGGGCGAGGCGACCGGGGCCGACCCCCGTTGCCCCAAGGGGTACAGAACGCCATCATGTACCTCCAAGATTGAGCTGGTGAGACGCACCCCCAGCCCACGGAAGGAGGCGGAGGGGAGCCCGTTCTCTCCGCCCCTCGAATATTGCAACGGCCGGACGTTGCAATCCAAGGCCACGAAGTATCCGATTACTTCGTAGAAGATGCCCAGTCGGGGTGGGGAAACCGTCCCCATCCGCGCGGCCAGGGGCCCGTCGACGCGCTAGCTAACGATAGCCAAGCGAATAGCACTGACAGCTCGGGTAGTTCGAAAACCCCGTAAAGACGGTTACGTTCGCGCGGTCGCGTGAACCGTCTTGTCAAACCAACCTTGACCCGCCCCTATTTGTCCCCGGCGGGGGAGGGGAATGTTTACCGATATTATTCCCCTCAACCCCACACAAGCGCACCGAGACACCCGTAAGCTCGGTGCGAAAGGACGAAGACGCTGAGGCAACCGTGAGCCCGGCGCACATGGAGGAAGGCACTGTGGAAACCGTGAGCCAAGTGCCTAACAAGAAGCGCATCGAACGCGCCAGCGGCCCGACCCAGGGGGACCCGGGGCCGCCAGTAGAATTCAAGCCGCGTACGAACGCGACCTGTCGCGGGGACGCGGCCGACCGAAGGGCGCCCCGCCACCAAGGCCGAAGGACGCGGAAGAGAAGTTGGAACCGGCGCCGGCGGCCCAGGCGGAACGATCTCGCCGAGCCGGGCACGCCGAAGGTGGTCGACGGCGTCATTTGCCTTATGACGTCGAAGATTTACAACGTACTCGGCTCGATAGCTACGGAGGGAAATGCCTTCAAGCCCCGCACGATCGCCGTTGATACGTGCTCGGGGTACAATCTGGTGAGGAAGGCCGACCTTCCTCCCGATTGGTCGCGGTACGTCATCCGCGACGCGCCACTGCCCCGATTGGCAGGCGCGAATAGCAACCCGCTTAAGCTCTCGGCCGTCGTACGCCTGGCCGTGCGGTTGAGGAACACGAAGTTCCGAATTCCGTTCGTCGTGGCGGACCAGCTCGCCGTGCCGGTCCTCCTTGGTACGGCCTTCATCGATGCACACGTACGAAGTATCGACATCGAAGCTCAACGGTTGGAGCTCCGCCAAGGTGGCTCCGTTGCCATCGTCGACGGGAGAGGGGAGCCGACTCCCCCAACCAGGCGGCACGGACGTCAGACAAGCCGGGCTGACGCACGCGACGAAGCCCCGCAGGCGATCCGAATCGCCCGCTGGGTTACCATTCCCGCGACGTCGCAGGCCCGTGTGCGCGTTACGACGACGGGGAGGGGACTCGTGTTTATAGAGCCGAAGCCGTCACTCCAACATCGACATGGAGTGAGGCTGACGAACGGCGTCGTCGAGGTCCTGCCGAACCAGACCTTCGACGTCATCGTCGCGAACTTTTCGCGACAGGAAAGGCGGCTTCCGAAGCACACCGTCGTGGGATACGCGAAGCGCAACCCCCTCGCGATCTTGACGCCCGAACGTCGCATCGCCGAGGGGATCGCGCACGCGCTACACCTCACCGACTTGACCGATCAAGTCAGAACGGCAGGAGCTGGTCGACCAGGCTCCGCCCAGGGGGCAACCGTTGAGAAGAGAGGAGCCGGTACGGACGGCCGACCGGCGAAGTGCCCGCCGCCGGAAGGGGGCACCGCACCCGCCTCTAAAAAGGATCCCGAAAATCCCCCGGAGGATTGGGAAAAAGAAATCGACTTGTCGTACATCGATGATGACAAGTTCCGGGTCCACGTGCTCGAGATGCTTCGTAAGCACTCGAGTCTGTGGAGCGGGGCGCTCGGAACGATCCGAGCGACCGAACACCGCATTCCCCTCGAACCGGGTACGAAGCCGATACGTTCAATGCCCTACCGAAAGGGGCCGGCTATGCGTGAGATGGTCGCCAAGGAAGTCAACAAAATGTTGAACGCAGGGGTAATCGAACCCGCGAGCACCGAGTGGGCGTCCCCCGTGGTGCTCGTACCGAAGAAAGACGGCTCTCTTCGGTTCTGCGTGGACTACCGGCGTCTCAACGCAAAGACGGCAGCGGATTCGTATCCGCTGCCCCGGATGGACGACTGCATCGATTCGCTCGGAGATGCAGCCGTCTTTACGACGTTGGACTGCAATTCCGGTTATTGGCAGATCCCCGTCGCTCCGGAAGACCGGGACAAGACCACGTTCACTACGCATATGGGAACGTTTCGCCATTTGCGTATGCCGTTCGGGCTAAAAGGGGCACCGGCCACCTTCCAACGTGCCCTCGACATCATCCTATCTGGCGTCCGATGGCAGATATGCCTCGTCTACCTGGATGATGTCATCGTGGTCTCCCGTACGCACGGAGAACACGCAAAGCATCTCGACACTGTCTTGAGCTTGCTGAGGAGCGCCGGAATCTCCCTCAAGCTCAAGAAGTGTAGCTTCTTCCAACCGAAGGTGCACTACCTGGGGCACGTCATTTCCCCAGGTAAGCTGAGCGTCGCCGAAGCGGCGGCGGACGCCTTCAAGACGTTCACGTTTCCGAGGACGTTGACGCAGGTGCCCTCCTACCTCGGAGCGTGCAACGTCTACCGCCGCTTTGTGAAGGGGTTCGCGAAGGTTGCGCGCCCATTAACGGACATGACGCGCAAGGACGCGGACCCCAACTTCGACGACCCGACCGAGCTGCAACTTCAAGCGTTCGAAGCGTTGAAGGAGCGGATGATTTCCCCGCCGATCCTAGCATTGCCGCGGTACGGTCGGCCGTACATGATCGACACGGATGCTAGTGCCTATCAACTGGGCTGTACATTGCTCCAGGAACACGAAGGCGCCAACGACTGGCGCCCCGTGGGGTATTGGTCGTACTCACTGTCCGATAGTGAGCGCAACTACAGCGCTACGGAGCGCGAATGCTTTGCAGTAGTGTGGGCCGTCCGCACACTACGGCCGTACATCGAAGGTACCAAGTTCATCGTCCGGACGGACCATGATGCCCTCCGATGGCTTATGTCCCTCACGGAGAGTTCCGGAAGGCTTACCCGGTGGCGACTGCGGTTGGCGGAATACGACTTCACCATCCAGTACTGCCCCGGGCGCGTGTACCAGGTGCCCGATGCCCTGTCACGCCTCGTGTCGCCAAGGGTCACCGACGACCCTCGCCCAGTTGTCGAAGTGGATGACGACATTCCCACCTTCGATGCGGGTACGACCGTCCGTGACATGTCGGACGAGCTCGCGGACCACGTCTGTACCGCGAGCTGCGATCACAAGGCCGTCCATGTCTTCGTGACAACAAGGAACCAAGCCAGATCGCGAAGAGGGTCGCTCGTCCGTACGCGTGACGAGCCGAGGGGCGACGACGAGGCCCCCGCTCTTGAAGGAACCACCTCGTTCTGGGAGGAGAACGACGAGTTCGACGCTGTCGACATCGAGCGCGCCGAACAACCCGAAGTTGGCGCCGCCTCCACGGTCGCCCCTCCGCAGGACGACCTTCCGGCCCCTCTTACGTTAGAGGAGATAGCCGAAGAGCAACGCGTGGATGACTTCTGCCAGACCGTACTGGCACGACAGTCAGAGTCCCGGGACTCCGCGTTCTTCGAGGACCACCACGGGGTGCTCAAACGGAGACACCCCTTCGACCCTGACATCGTGCAGGTCGTGGTGCCACGGATGCTACGGGCTCGGCTTCTCCAGCTCTGCCACACACCAACCATCGCGGGGCACCCGGGCCAGAACCGTATGTACTTCGCGCTCCGTCGCGAGTACTACTGGCCCCATCTCGCTGCAGATGTCGCAGCTACGGTGCGAGGGTGCCGAACATGCGCGATGAACCGTGTTAAGTTGCGGAAACACCTCAACCGTTTGAAGTTGTTTCCGGCAACACGGCCGCTTGAGAGCCTCGCCATCGACATCTTGGGACCGCTACCCAAGACGAAGGCAGGGAAACGGTTCCTTCTCGTAATTACGGACCGTTTCACCAAGCTGACTCAAGTTGTGGCACTGCGGACCGTAACCGCGTACACGGTAGCCGTCGCGTTCTGCGACGCGTGGGTATTTAAATACGGCGTCCCACGCTCGCTTCTGTCGGATAACGGACCGCAGTTTAACGCGAAGTTCTTCCACAGCACGTGCCGTGTCCTGGGAGTGACCAACTTGTACACTTCGGCGTACCACCCCCAGACGAACGGGCAGGTCGAGCGATACAACCGGACGATCGCTTCGATGTTACGCAATTACGTCGGCGAACATCAGGACGACTGGGACGTGTACGTGGGGCCGCTCACGTACGCGTACAACTCCCACGTACATCGTACGACGAGTACCACGCCCTTCGAGCTCGTCCTCAGCCGACCCCCGCCGGAGTTCTCTCTACGTAGAGCCGCCGGTGACGCGCCCCCTTCCGATAGGGGCAACGCGCGCGCTGAGTTCCTCAAGACGTTGGACGACACGATCCAGAAGGCGTACGGGAGACTGCGCCGGACGCAGGCTCGGTACAAGCGCGACTTCGATAAGCGCGTCAGACGGCTCAACGCACGTATCAAGCCAGGTAATTACGTCTACCTGAACCCCACCGATGGGGCAAAGACGTCTAACAAACTCGCGTCGCCCGCCGTTGGGCCATACCAGGTACTCGCCAACGACCGGCGAACCATCACGATCGATCGTGATCGTGTTACCGAGCGCGTCTCCGCAGACCGCTGCGTGTACGCCCCACCACCGACGGGCGCGGCGCGGGCGAGCACGACAACCCCAAGTGACCTTGCCGACAAGGTCACCAAGGGCACGCAGTACGCGGTCGAACGACTACTCCGGCATCGAGCCTTGGAAGACGGAACTACGGAGTTCCTCATCAAGTGGGCGGATTACGACACGCCCACCTGGACCGCGCGGACTCACGTCCCGGAGGACTTGGTGTCTCGTTACGCCCAACGCCTCCGGAGACGCACCGGCAGAAACCTCGTCTCAGACGCGAACGCGGACGCTCGCGCTTAAGGAGGAGGCCCTCCACCGCTCCGCTCCGTTGCAGTTAAAGGCAGCCCCTCGCGGTATGACAGAAACCTTAAGAACGGAAGGACAGGTGTCTCGAGAGGCACCAGCGAACTCGTGAGGATGCGAAGACGTCGAGGCGCACCGGCGGTCAAGCCATCCGACAGCCGTCGCCGGCAAGAGGGAGGAGGACAGACAGTACGTATGGCAAAATAGCACACCCGCCGAACCGCCGGCAAGGTGCGGGATGCCCTGGTCTCACCAGGGCCGTCAACCCGCAGGCGAGCCGGTCCACCCGACGGAAGACCGGATCATCGTCCGGTCGCTGTGCGCAGTGTACGAGGAGACGTGCGAGACACGCAGACGGAGGTTATGCAGCATAGGGCCGCCTTCGGTGGAGCGCGCCACAAGACAGTTGCCAAAGGGGGATCGGGCGAGAGCAACCCGATCGGAGGGTCAGTGTTATACCCCCACCGACTCGAGACACCTCGAAACAGCCACCGACGCGTGCCTCATGATACGGAAAATGACGAGAAGAGGAGAACTTTACACGTGAGCGGCGCTCGGCGATGCACGACACGCGCCAACCACGCTCGCGCCGTCACCAAATCACCGCCTCCCCCAGCCTGCGAAATTAGCAAAAAATAATTCAGGGGAGGAAATTACACTGGCACGTGCCTTGCGCGCATGGGCACGGTAGCACCTCCACCGACGACCGGTAACAAGGTGAACGACGCCGCCCCATGGGTACACACGTCCGCCCCCGGTCCGAATACCGGACGGACACCGCGACACCATACGCGCCCCCGAGCGGCAAGAGCACGGAACAAGAGCGTCCGCTACGCGCGCGCCCTCGCTCCGAGTGGCGAGGGACGCGCGACAGGTAAAGACCTCTGTTCGGCACTGCGCCCTCGCCCCCGAACGGCGAGGGGCGCGGGGCCTCAGACATACCCCGCCGCGCACGCCCTCGCCGCCGACGGCGAGAGGCCTCAAGGAGAATACGGGCCCTCGCGCGCCCCTGTCCTCGCCGCCGACAGCGAGAAGCCTCAAGAAGGACGACCGCCGCACGCGCCCTCGCAACCGATAACGAAGGGCGCCGGGTAAAGAAATTTGCCGAGGGCTCGCGCTCCCGTCACAGACGGCGAGAGACGCGAGCAAAGTAGAAGACGTACGCCGACGCGTCCGCCCCGTCGCCCCGATGGCGAGGGGCGCGCGGGCGAGAAGAAGAATGCCGTTCGCGCTCGCGCCTCGCCCCGATGGCGAGAAGCGCGAGCGACGAAAAGGACGAACGGCGCACGCGCAGCGCCCCCGCCACCGATGGCGGACGTCGCGCGAAGAAGAAAACGTACGTCCACGCGTTCGCCCCCTCGCCCCGATGGCGGGGAGGGCACGCGCGAAGAAGAATAAGTACGTCCACGCGTCCACGCCCTCGCCTCGATGGCGAGGGGCGCGCGCGGGAA
>NW_005178477.1:0-6393 GCF_000350225.1 Chondrus crispus | reverse complement strand
CGCGAAGGTCCAGCGCCCCGCCCTCCCCACCGGCGGCGAGGGCCGGCAAATATAAGGAACGTCGCTGTGCGTCGTCTCGCGCCGTGCCCTCGCCCCTACGGCGAGAGGCACCATGGAGACAAACCGGCGCACGCCGTGCCCCGGCATGCCGGACGGTCCGTTCTGTCACGAGTCCTGTCGGGCCGGCCCGCTTCGAAGATCGAGGACACTAATGACGACACGCCCCCTGTCCTGGAGTCTACGACATACCTCGTCCCCTATCTCCGGGAACGAGCCGTGAGCAGCCACGAATGAGGAGCTCACCGCGGACGCCTACGCCGCTCTCGGTCCACGACACACGGCGAGGGATCATCAGCGGAGCGTCATTCGAACCTCCCGCGGCTCGAAGGAAGGCGGGAGAGGGGGCGCGCAAGCGCACGCATCAGCACGAGGACAATTGCGTTTACTGTGGCAAGAGGCCAAGACAGTCCTTACCCTACCTCTGTCTCTCTTATCGACGGAGGCCCGCGGCCGCGTAGTGGACTAGCCATCCGAGCGGTTAGCGGTTAGCGTCATTCGGGGTCACGCGGGACCCCGATTCGTAGTAATGCGGAGGACAGTACCCCGGATACGAAGGGGCTTCGACGTCCACTTCCGTGAGGCTGGGCATCGCGAGGCGGACGTCCTGGGCGCCGACGCGCGCCGTCTCGTCGCGAAGATCGTAGCCCCGAGACGAAGGAGGGTCGGTCCCGTAGTTCGCATACGGGTCGCGGACTACGGGCGCGATCGGACCGCGAAGAAAAGCACTCCCCGCTGGCGAGGGCATTGACCGAGACGCACGAAGACTATTGCGCTCGCGCCGGTAGCGCTCAAGGTCGTGCCGCGCGCGTTCGTACGCCGCCCGCAGGGACGACAACTCGTGATGTAACCGCTGTAGTTCCGCCGTCCTCGCCTCCAAGTCGCGACGAAGGCCCCGCGCCTCGTCGCTCCGAGCCAGAAACCAGGCCCCTAGGGTGCTGATAACCCCACCCACGGTCCACGAACGATGGATGGCCGCACCCAGAGCTCGCGTTACTTCGGGAATGGCTGCCAGCTCCTCCTGGGGGAGTACGAGGGCGCGCACGACGCGCGCATGGACAGGTTCTTGCCTCACTAAGTCAAGAGGCGGGACAGGGAGTACGACTTGCGTGGGCGTGACGCCCTCTGAGGACCCGTGAGTATTGGAAAAGGGGGTCACAGGAAAGGGATTCGGGACGGAGCCAACGAGATCCGGGCCCACCGCATCGAGGTCCTTGTAGCGCTTTCGTCGGCCACGTCGGCTTTCGGAACCGACGCCTCCCCTCTTCCCCGTATTCCCGACGACCGGGGGATTTGGGGAGGAGCGCGCGACAAAAGCATCACCGGTCGGTTCGTACGAGAGGTAGGAGCTCCGTGTCCCCGTGGTGTAGTCTAGCCACGCCCGATGGTGACGCGCGCTGACTTTCCCGGCGCGAGACATGAGCGCAACCGCGTGACCAAACGTCCACGGGACATGACCCGAGCCGTGCTCCGAAGGGTGACGGACCACCTCGGGAAGAGTGGACGCGACCCGCCCCACGAACGTGATGACTGGGCCCGGCTGGAGAAACACCCGCGCGTGCGCATGCACCTCAGCCATAAAGCCGCAGCACACGGACCACGCCCACTCACGTCGGTAATTGTACGCGAGCCGTGAGTGGGCTGGGTGCTGCCGATCGGCGCAGGCATAACCGAAATGTTTCAACACGGGAGGCAGTAGCGGATGTATGCCCAAGGAGGGAAAAGCGTCCACTACGTCGAGGGGGAGCGGGGGGAAATCCTCGGACGACAATCCGGACGCAAAAGACGCCGAACGAACGACACGGCCGTCAGTCTCATCCCTCCCCCGATACGCAGCCCAATCGTAATGGGCGAATCCCACTCCATGAAGGCGCATAAGGGAACAGGACGATTTCTGCAGAGCGACCAACGGCTGTGTGTACGCGAACGGGCGAGGGGAGACGTACAGCGCGGACACTTCGGGTAGTAAGAATCGTCGCGGATCGAACTGCCCCGGGCCGGCCAGGTACGAACCCATCCGGTCCACGTACGTCACCTCGGCGACACGGTACGCAAACGAACGATCGCCGGGCAACTCGTCGGGCAGCTGGTATCCGGAACCGCCGCCCTCCTCCATCAGCCGATTCAAGGACGCGGACGCCTCCTCGGCGCCACCGGTCTCGTAGACCTTCAAGACACGGGCTAAGTCCGGTCGAAGCCACGCCCGCGCCACCACCTCCTCGATAGCCACCCCCGAGCGACCCTGACGCCGCCACGGGTACTGGAGGTCGCTGACGGGAAGCAGCGCTAGGTCTACCGATGGCGACCCCAACCACTGGGTCGTGGACTCGCCCTCCCCCTTTCCCACGTCGGCAACAGCTGTTGCCCTGGGGTAGGGCATGGCCGACCGTGCTGGGGACTGGCGAGTCGGACGAGCGGTTCCCTCCGAACCTAGGGCCGCTGGCACTGGCGCAGCAGCCGTGTCGCGCGCAATCGCGCCCGCTGTAGCAGGACGTACAGCACCACCAGCGGACGACGCTTGGGCAGGCCGAAAAGACAAGACGGGTCTCCCGGAATCTGAGGCCGGGGTCACGAGCTCGACAGAGACAGTAGACGACCGGCTCCTCGTCCTTTGAAAAGGCGGGCGTGTCGTAGTCTCTGCGACGCTCTCGGTACCGCCGGACGCCACGACGGTCGACGGCGACCCCGCCAATACCACAGGAGCAGAGGTCGCGGCCGGAGGTCCGGGCAAGGCCGCCGCGACGACAAGCGGCGGCAACGGCAACGGCGGCGGAGATGGGCCCGGAGTTGGGTCGCCCATGCCTATACCAGGGGACGCGGAGAGTCGAGCGAAGAGGACGGTGCTGGACGAGCAAATGGGAGCGGCAGGGAAGCGAACAAGTGGAAAGCGGCGAGCCACACGGGCAAAGCGAGAGCAGCGACACGGGGAGTGAAGGGGGCACAGGTCACCACGGCGGGACACGAGCGAGTGTGACCACCGTCGGGACAGGACAGGCGGAAGAGAAGGAACATGATCTACAAGCCCAGGAGTGAACGCGGACGTTCACCCTTGAGAGGGGGGTGATGTGGTATAACCCCAAACGGAAGTTCGGAAATTAGATTAGGATTAGATCAGCGACAGTAAGGCACGAGCCTTACAGCTACGCGCGCACACACGTGTCCTCCACGTGTACGGGACGCGTACTACACGTGGACTGTCAGCCCCGACGGCTGACAGCGTTACAGTGTCGGTCGACCGGCACTACTGTAGAGTTATGATAGGCTACCATGTACATTAAATATGAGCGGACCGCCGGCGGTGGAGGACGACAAGCACGGACTTGTCAAGGATCCTCCACCTTGGTCCGCCCGCTTACTTTTAGGTACTTCCGTCCGTTTTACCTAGGAGTAGCACCGCGCGCGGGTTGAGGACGCGCGTAGCACGCCCACGAGCCGGCTCCGCCTCCGCCCGTCGGTACTGGATCGTCACCCAGTACCGCTCCGGGGCGTCGAGGCGTAGAACCGCTCGCGCGTGCGCGCGTCCTCCCCGATCCCGCTCTACCACCGCTACCTCGAGCCCGTGCTCGGTACCGTGGGTGGGCCGTGCTTCTGTCTTCCCGCCGATCGGGGTCTTTCCGAACTGTCAGTACTCACCCCCCTCGTCGTTGGGGGTGATTATACTACAAAAACCTCAAGACTTTTGTTGAGGAAACTATCGCGGCCCAAGCCGAGGTACAAGCTGGGAGAGAACGCGATCGATTAACCGCCCTGGAAGGCGTGCTCACCAAGGCCTGGCAGGCGGACATAGCTGCCCGCGCCAAGGAGGCTGCCATCCTGCGTAAGCAAGAGGAGACCGCCACGGCGGAGGAACTCAAGGCCCTCCGTCGAGAAATTGCCATCTTGAAGACGCACCGTCCCGATCCGTCGCCTGGCCCGCAAGGCGGATCGGTGACGCAAACCCCAGCCACTGCTTCTGGGATCCCTCCGACTACAGTCGGAGTAGCTACTCTCCCTCCCGCTGAGGGGTTGCCCCCGTTGAATAAGAGCCTGCTCTTTTCCAACGTGACAATGCCGGCGCTGCAAGCCGCGGGGATACCGGTCCCCTCCATGGAGACCGCTCCCCAATTCTCCGCCAATCAGCAGGCGTCGCGAACCGCGGCTGGAGCCTCCCGCGGGGGAGCCTCCGCCGGACCTATCCACCTTGAAGGTGATTTACCTTCCCATAATTTACGGAGAGGGAACCCCGATCAAGGGGGAAGCTCAGACGACGAGGGGAGTGGACGACGAAAAACGTCCAAACCCAGTCGGAAAGAGCGGAAGGCGAACCGTCGCAAAGGACGAAAGGATGGTTACCCTCTGGACGGGTACTCGAGCCCGTCCTTGTCATCCTCCTCTGACTCGGAGACCGATTCCGAGTCAGAGTCACTTACGGCCCCAGCGCCGACGTTCGGCCCCAAACTGAAAAAGATTTGGCCATTTGTGGATCTTGGGGTGACAGGTGCGCCTTTTGATGCACCTGGGGAGGTGAAGTTCTAGCCCTCGGGGTGTTTTGGGGGCGACTACCCCACTTGAGGTGGCATTGAAGGGTGACGTTTCTCATTCATCCAATTCCGAGGGTGACGTCGCCCTAAGAAAACGACATGTTGAAACATGCCGATCTTTATCTGTGTGTATAGGGCGACATTGGATCGTTTTCTGAGATTGATGTGATTTCAGTTGGAAATATAGGGTGACTTCATATGCGAAACACCGGCAACTTCTACCCACTCTATCTACATACAATTACATACAGTATTTTACATAACACGGAAGCATGTTTACCTAGTGTTTTCATCCCCATAAAGCTGTCTCAGTGCACGATCAGTAACAATATGCAATCCCATGTGCCTGCCTTCATCGCCTTGCTCTGAACCATGCCAGAGGCAGGGTGCAGAGTCAGGCGATGAAGAAAGCGGGTGAGGGCATTGCGGCGAGATGTGCGGGGGGGAGCTGGGGAACTTACACGCCGAAAAGTAGCGGGTTCAGAAAGCAGAACGTACGCCACTTGACCGCGCGTCACCGTATGCTACTGTGGTGGGCACTGGGCGTCCTCTGTAGCCACACTATATTGTTTCAGTTTTGAGAGCGCTTTATCCAGCGCGAAACCGTGCGTTGGCGTGCTTTTATAGGGGTGACATTAAAACAATCATCCGTTTTTAGGGCGACTTTTCTAACATTTAGGTCTCTGCCGAAATGGCCACGATGGTATAGGTTTTTATGGAGTGACATCCCCGAATATGAGTTTGTCGGAGGTGACTTTACTATCGTTTTTCTGTCACCCTAGAAAACGTGCATTGTCACCCCATGCAGAGGACACCATGGACCAAAATCACCCCACTAGCAGAGCACTTTCTAGTAGTGTCGCCCTATAAAAAACCCCACCACATTGAAATCGCCCCACGTAGATTTCACTTTGGCCGGGTGTCGCCCCCAAATCTACACTTTGACCCAAAAAGGTTTCTGTCTGGAAGCCGACGAACCACCGGTTCAGAGGTCTGTGCAACTACCGACCCTACTGCCTTGTGGATACCGACCCAACCCTGGACGACCGGGTATACGCTACCACCCGTAAGAGGGTGCAGTACCTCCTCGTGGTCATGGGGGAGTACAAATTCAGCGGGGTAGATCCCATCAGGGTCATCAGTTTCCTGGCTCGCTGCAAGGAAAATTTTGACAACGCCAATATGACCGAGGCGATGGCCCTGATGGCCCTACCCCATCTGCTGGCCCCGCCCGCTAAGGAAGCGTATGAGTCCCAGCGGGGACTGCACCGCAACTCTCAGGGAATCGCGAGCTGGGCCACCGCCGTCAATTGGCTGTTACGCACGTATGAGACGAACCTCGAGATCGAGTGGGCTCTCACGGCATTGAGGGAACTACGCCAGAAGCCGGGCGAATTGGAAACCGAGTACGCTACTCGAATGTCCACCGCCCTGGGAAGGTGCGGGGACGTGTACTCGGCATACGAGAAGACGACCCTCTTCATCGAGGGGCTCACCCCCGCGATCAAGCCACTGGTGTTGCAAGCTCGGGAGGATCGACCGCGATCCTCGTTCAAGGATACCATCGCCCACGCGCGTTCGCACGGAGACGCCTTCCGGGCCCAGCACGGTTCCGGGCGCCGCGTGGAGTTCGGGAAGCGCCGCCCGGTTAAACAGGTTCTCGCTGCCCTAGATGGCGCCCCGTCGATGTCGACCGGCCCCCCTCCCAGTTTTCAAACGGCCCGGGGAGCCGAGAACTACTTCGCTACCGAAGGTGACCTCGCCGGGGGGACTCCTTCCCTCCCGACGGAAGAATCCACCTTCAACGACGGAGACT
>NW_005178476.1:24478-46361 GCF_000350225.1 Chondrus crispus | reverse complement strand
CAGTGGATCTTGATGCGTGTGGGTGGGGACTCGCGGTTGGAGTCGCGGGGCGTAGAATTACGGGTCCCTGATGGGAGATAGCTGAGGGGGAACCAGTTGCGGTTAGGGTGGATCCATGTGAGGGAGGCATGTGGGGGGGTGCTCGGCGGAGGTGTGTTGGGAAGGCAGCGGAGGCGAGTACGTGCAGAGTGGCGGGTGTGACGGGGTTCGGGTCCGTTTGTGGGGTCCAAGCGTTGGACTGTGACTGGTGGTTGGGGGCAAGGGGTGGCAGAGTTGATTGTTGCCAGTGCGCATCGGCTTCTGGTTTCGGGATGTTGCGGTGTCTTTCGTGTGCGGCGCTGTGGCGCATGTTCTCGCGCATTTTGGATATGCATTCCTCGGTGTCATGGTACGGTGTTCCGTGGAAGGAGCACCATTTCCGACACCAGTGGTTGGGACGACGGACGATGCGGTTGCCGCGGGAGGGCGGGTCGTGATGACGAGGAGCACGGGGGGAGCGTTGGTGATGGTGGGTTTGGTTGGAGAGGTGTGTGTTCTGCTTGGAAAGGTAATTTTCGGCGTGCAGAAGATGGGCTTCGATCTGTTCGACAGGGAGTAAACTTGATTGGGCATGTAGGTTCAGGGCGATCGGGTTGTAGTCGGGGTGGTCGCGGAGGCCGTCAAGTAAAAACTGTGCTGCAGTGCCGGTGTCCTGTATGCCGGGATAATTAACAGCACGCTTATGGGTGCGTATGTTTTTGTGTGATGTGATGTAATCAAGCATAGGCGTGCCTGGTCGGAGAGTGGTTTCTCGGGCAAGGGCAGTCAGGAGGTAAGGTGCGTTGCTGGGGTTGGCAGTGGTGATCTCGTGCAGGCGGTTGCAGAGGTCATGGGGTGGGAGGGTGAGATCACTTTCGGCCAGGAGGGAGCAAACTTTTTGGGAGAGGCTGTGAAAAATCAATGCCAGAGCAAGGCGTTTCTTGCGTGTGAAGAGGCAGAGGTCGTTGGGATCGGTTAGTGGGGCGGATTACTGCCCAGGTAGTGGTCACAGTCGTTGACAGATGCTACGAGGACAAGGTTGTTGTGCCAATAACTGTAGTTTGATAGTGTGAGTTGCGTGACGGATAGACGCGGGCTGTCATGGGAGGAGGAAGGTTCCATGGTGGATGCGGAAACAGCTGGTGAGGGGGGGAAATATGTAAGGGAAGGGAAGGGAGTCTCAGGGGGAGGAATGGTTGGTTTGCGAGTGGAGATGCACGGCCGTGGGCCCGTCGGTGTGTGTGTGGGTGGATGCATGGATCGGCTGGGGGCCGGTTAGTGCGGTAGATCGCGTCGGCCTGGGGCCGGGGGCAGGACATAAGAGGAAAAGGGAGAAGGGGGGCAGTGGGAGAGTTAAGGAAAAGGGCCTATATCCTGTAGGAGAGACTCAAGACCTTTGTCGTGTTTACTATAGAAGGAACGACGGCGGTGTTAAGTACCAGTGGAGCTATGTACACGTGTAAGATACGTCATGAATGAGTGCAATATAGCCACAACGGTAAGGCGCACTCAAATTGATGGAAG
This sequence comes from Chondrus crispus, assembly GCF_000350225.1. Lineage (NCBI taxonomy): Eukaryota > Rhodophyta > Florideophyceae > Gigartinales > Gigartinaceae > Chondrus > Chondrus crispus. The sequence continues at coordinate 44,819 of NW_005178476.1, read as the reverse complement.
ATGTCACGGTGATTGTTTTAAGAGAGGCTCGTTGCATACCTTTTCTTTTCGGGAGGGTGTGTCGACGCCCCGTGAGTAGTAGCGTAGCAAAGCCGAAAAAATTCCGATCGGAGGTGTCCACCACAGGGGTCTTCGAGAATTTGTGTGACAATAAGAAAGTTGCAGAACGGCATGTCTTTCTACTGGCGAAAAAGATTCACTCAAACATGAAGATACTGTATAATCATATCACAAGATCATTGGCACATCATAAGTGTTGTGACCGGGTCAGCGAATGAAAAGCGATTGTAACTAGAAACCCATAATAAGAGTCTGAACTTTAACAACGACAAACGATGATTCTATTCATCATTCACAGATAGTTTTGCCTCAGCCCTTGCTGGTGAATCCAATGCACTTACTAGCTCCTCGGAACCACCACGAAATCGGTCCCTCTCAACGATTTTCACAAACGCTCTGGAAACACGACCACCACCTACATTCAGAATCGTAATCTGCCACAGACATGGGTACAACCATGAGGAAAGAATCGCACTGAATTATAATCTGGCTCCCGTTGTCATTAGATATATCATGCCGGGGAGGAAACATATACATACCTGTATGTAGTGCAATATGCACATGAAAAGGGGGGTGAAAAGAAGTGAAAAAGGAAAAAATTGGATACTGTAGTCAGGGTTTGAGGGACACACGTGTGCGACGAAGCGCACGATTATTTCAATTATTTCAATTATTTAATTTCTTTACTAATTAGATCTAGAATCTATAGCCGGGAGCTACTGTACACGCCCCGGCGGGGCTCTATATAACTTAGCCCTTTGACCGACCAAGTCAATAAAGACAACCCGAGTTGCCAGAGTTTGATATCGCCTTGGTCGAAGTCCGTCTTTTACAAGACATTCCCTTCTACTCTAGCCTACGGTATCCTTTGCGCTCGGGGGTCCCCTTTTTCCTTATCAATTTTCCTTTACTTCCCTATCCTAATTTCCCTTAATCTTGAGTTGGTCCCACCTTGTAGGATTGCGATCCGCAATGTGACGTCATTAGCCATCGGGGTTCTGTGTTGGTGCACCAGTGGTGCTTTTCTCAGCGTTGGTTCCATCGGAATGTGGTTGCGACCGATCCGGTGTTGGTACTTTGCCATCGGGCAGTACGACGGTGTAGCGCTGCTACGTTTTCTTCTTTCCCGACGGGCTACGTTGTGACGTCCCCGTCGAAGACCTTATCAAGGGTATAAGGTGTACAAGGCGCTCTTCGAGCATTGGATTTACGACCCATCGGACCAGGTTTACCTAAACACCCCTCCGAACTCGTCGAGCGGTTGCCTTTACAAGTCTCTACCACCATTTACCGATCCCGGGCTGGGCCCTTCTCTTTGCCCCCCTATCAGGGATCCGAGCTACTGCGGGCCGCAAACCCGCTTGTAGCATAAACAACCCCAGACGACTGGAGGTGTATGCGCAGTTCGGCCTGTAGACCCCAGATCGAAGAAGGGGTGAAGCGGGCCAACCAGCTACGGAACCGGGCTCGGGCCCAGGTAGCGGTGGTAGAGCGGGAGCGAGCAGGGACGCGCGCACGCACGAGTGGATCGACGCCTCGACGCCCCGGAGCAGCACTGGATGACGTACCAGTGCTGACGGGCGGAGGCGGTTCCGTGCTCGCTCGCGTGCTGCGCGTCCACTCCGGCTCGGCTCCGACTAAACGCGCGCGAAGAGCGAAGGCGACGTTTAGAATAAGCTGGGTGGACTGACCTTGGCGGTCGGTTGAGGACAAGCCCGTGCTTGTCCCCCTCCGCCGCCGTCGGTCCGTTCCATATTTAATATACAAAACAATCTATCATAACACTACAGTACCGAGGTACTGTAGTGGACTACTGTAGTGCAGGTCGGCCTGCACTGTAATACTGTCAGCAATGTCGAGGCTGACAGTACACGTATTACTCGTGGTGCGGGCGCGCTTCGTTCGCGCGCTGTACACGTGTGCACGTGTATGCGCGTGTCCCTTGTCCCCGTGGTGTACACCTGGATACGCGCGGTTGTACTGTAGAGCTCGACGCTCTACAGTAGCTGATCTAGTTCTTGATGTAATCTAATTTAAAGCCCCAGGGGGGGTTATACCACACCGCTTAAAGAGGACAGGGAGCTTCGAACACTCCGTAGCGCTGTGCCGTTGGCAGTTGTCGTTTTTGTTGTTGTTGTTTCTGTTGGACCGTCGGACCTTGGTCTCTGCCTGACAGACGCATTGCACTACAAAAGTGGTCTCCCGACCTAGAACTGCGTACTGGAGACCCGACCTAGAAACTGCGTAAGCTGAAACAGACTACAGGAGTTGTCTCTGCGACGTAAGTTTATTTAGGTGCTGTAGCGTTTTCTATTTTTTTGTGTTAAGTTAGGTTCGTTTTTGGAAACGAACCATGTCGACAAGCGCCCCCGGGGACGTCGGTCCCGGGGCGAGCTGAATCGGATCGGCAAGGGCGTCGAGGATCCCGCGAGGTCCTCGCACCAGAAGCCAGGCCAATACGGCTACGGATTCCGAAGGTCAAGAATCCCCGACGGGGATTGAAGCCGACAAGGATAACCTATCCTACAGGTTCGAGAAGATGGGCGTGGAGATTCGCCAACATATGACGAAAATTCTCGAGGCTGAATCAGCCCTCGTCCGTAAGCAACTGGAGTTGCAAGCATCCGAGTTCCACACCGTTTTAGAAGAGCTATCGGCTCGACTGGATCTCGTCGAGAACGAGCGAGGTGATGCAACCGACGGTCCGGAGCCGGAGGTCCTAGCTTCGTTCAAAATGTCAGTCAAGGACGCAAGGCGCGACGCGAATCAAGCTTTGGAGTCCTTGGGGAATTTTAGAGCCAGTATCGACGACAAGTTTGACCGCGCCGCTCATCTTGTCAAGAACCTTGAACAGACCGCCGGGCAAGAGCCGCTCCCAACGGGTCGAGAAGGCGACCGTCGACCGAAGAAGGACAAGGCCGCTGTACAGCGGAGTTCCAAGTCGAAGACTTCGAAGAAGAATCTGCGACGCAGAAGCAAGAGTCACTGTCGTGACGAGCCGGAGGACCAAGACTCATTGACCGAGTCGAATGGCCTTTTCGAAGATGGTGACGACGGTTCGTCGAACTATGCCAGCGATTCCGAACATTGTTCAGAGGAAGGAAAAGTAATTTCGCAGGGCAAGAGAATTACCTCCAGACGGGGCTGGATCACTTCGTTCGCCTCGCGGAGAGACAAGGACGCTGAGCCAGCGGACGTCGCAACGCGATGCGGGCCGCGATGGGAGGAGTTGGAGGAGCTGAATCCGACCAACTACCTCTTCAAGAAGTTACTTTCGTACCAAACGTACCGCTTGCGGAACCAGCAGACATAATTGTCAAGTTCCCGGCGGACCGCCGTGCGAAAAATTAGGAGAGATATTCCGCCCAAGGTGAAGAAGGACAACACGTTCACAGGTGAGGACGGGGTCCTTGTGTTCGATTTTTCGCCCAAGTTAGTTCAAGAGTTTGATACTAAAGAAATGAACGAGGGGCAAGCCATCCGCGTGTTGCCCGAATTTCTAAGCGGCATCGCCTTGATACAGTACACTTCTGTGTCTCAGACGCCCGGGTCCCATCACGGGAAGGTGTCCGTTTGGTCAGAGGCCATACAGTGGTTGTTGAGGGGTTTCGCCACCGACGAGGCGATCCGTCAAGCCGTGCGCGCAGTGCGAGAATGTAGTGCAATGTGCCTGGCAGGCCGCGAACACAGTCCGACGGTCAAACAAAAAGAAGAAAAACAGCAACAGCAACAACCACTGCCGATGGCACGCGCTACGGAGCGTTCGAGACTCCCTTTCCCCTTGTGTGGGCTTGCGGCCCACGGTAGCTCGAATCCGACGGGGGGGTTAAGGAAAGATGCCCGGCTCGGGAGGATAATGGTGGTAGACACTTGTGAAGACTTGAGCGCTCGACGAGTGCGGGTTGGGCTTGTCTACGAGGATGTGCCCGCGGTTCGCTGGGTTGTAAGGCCAATGCTCGACGAGCGTCTTCAGCACCTTGAGTATAATTCAAGGTCTTCGACGGGGGCTTGTTCAGCACTACCCGACGGGATCGCCACCGTGTAGCAGCGCTACTACCGACGTGTTGCCTGATGGCTAAAACCCCCTCACCAGCGCGATCGCAATCGCGGTAGATGGTACCAACTCTGTCTTATACAGTAAGACCTTCGACGGAGGCGTCGTTGCAACAGCCTTCCGACGGAACTTGAAACAGTAGCAGCGCTACACAACGTTTTGCCCGATGGCTGAAACACCTACACCGGATCGGTTGCAACCAACTCCAGTGGAACCAACACAATTAAGGGAAAAGTAGAGGTAGAGATAGAAAAGAATAGGTAAATAAAGGCAAAAGAAAAGGGAACCCCCAAGCGATAGAGGATGCCGTAGGCTTAGGTAAAAGGGAGCGTCTTGGTAGAGACGGACTTCGACCAAGGCGACATTCAACTCTGGCAACTCGGGTTACCTTTACTGACTTGGTGGTCAGAGGGCTAAGGTATATATCGCCCCGCCGGAGCCACTACAGTAGCTCGCGGCCCTAGATCCTAGATCTAATCTAGTGTCAGCAAAATTATTGCCAACTAATTAACTAAATAAAATAAAATAATTAAAAATTAAAACTGTGCAATTATTCACACGTGTGTCCCCCAACCCGGACTACTTTTCATATCCAAATATTTTCCTTTCTTTTCACCCCCCTTTTCAGGTGCGTATTGCACTACAGAGGGCCTCACGGTCGGCAGCCTCAGACGCATATGATCGGACGCAGCGACCCTATAAATTACACTCGGTCTTACTGTCAGCTTGTTCGTCACCGATATCAGCCAAATGCACTTTTCACAAAAAATGAAACCCATTGCTCGTGGTGCGACCTCCTGGGTTCTTCGCTCTTGAAAGAGGTTTGGTGCGTCTTTCGTGCCATTGCAGGACGTTGCGATGTTCCAGATTGGCAGAAGAGGTTGTGCCCGTCTACAAGTGAGGTTCTCCTCTTCTGCGCTGAATGGCCTAGGTTCACCTTCAATGAGTACCGCTCTGTACAGTAGCGAGTTGCCCGTCTCGTGCCTTTTTTTCTGGCCAACGGGTGTGTTCCGACAGACTCACGACGTGAGTCTGTGTTAAATTATCGACTTCGTGGTCGTTCGTGCTCCGAAGATAGCAGCGTTTTGCAAAAGGTGGTGACAACCGGAGTGACGTTACGGGTTCGGGATGGCCCTCGTTGTGAAACCCAATACATCGATCCTGTTCCCCATCGCCATTCCCTTATATTATCGCCTCAAACAAACGTCAGCTCGCGAAGTCGCAAAGAATTCCCGCAGGGAAATAATTTTCCGTTGTGCGCAAACATCCCACAAATACACGGGGTGATCGACCAACGCGCAAATAGAGACCCTCGTGTCCCTTCTCCATTTTGTTGTTGACAACCGACGCACAGTACTTGCCAAAAGTGCGCCATGAGAATTCTTTTAGAGCCTCATCGGAGGTGGTTAACAATGCGAGGTTCTTCTTCGTCTACAGTGTGACACAGAATGACACACCACTTGATCGAATCGATCGTAGTCAATAACCTTTTCTCACCTCCTTGCGCGGTCTTTCGTCTAGAACACCTCCTTTTTACCACAATGCCATTGCGGCGAGTTCGACACACCTCTAGCCACGTCTCCTGTTCCATTTCCCAACAATCCAATCTCGGCTTGGTGTCGGTAGCTGCTAGAAGTAACAGACGGATCGTCGTCAATTAGCTCGTTGAGTGACATTAAAAAGATCACAATGTGTTTCCCTTCTCTCTTTTGGTGTCCCTTTCCTCCTGTGCTTCGCGGACGTGAACAGGGATTTTCGCGAACGTGAATGGTCGCCGATTTGGGGTAGGTCATCAGTGACAACGGGGTCGCTTTGTGTCGTGCTGGGAGACCCCCATAATCGCCGTACGAGTCACTTAGATGTGATTGTCCTGACGTTCTCCCTCGATCTAGTACACGGAAAATTTTAACTTCGTGACACTCAGTTGGTCAGGACTTCATGTTTGATGACGACTCCCCAAATTTCGCCCTTTTTCCAAGCCGTTGGCCCTAAATGTTGTTAGAAATTCCCGTCGGTAGTAAAACGGAGCAGCCATCAGTAGAACGGCTTCGTGGGAGCGGATTCTCATTACGAGCATGACCTCGGTTTCCGAATAAACTTCGGTCCTTTGGACTCTTCGCCCTCCACCTGTAAAGTACTGTCCTCCTGGCCGGGCGACGGAACTTCGTGGCGTAACGCCCTTGTGCAATGAAAAGCAGAACAATTCGTTCTTCTTCTCGGTGTGACACACCGCATGGTTACTTGATGGTGGTTGTCGGTTCGCCGCTCTGAATTGTTCTTGGGGCGTCCATCGGTTGGCGTCGCCACTCTTGTTCGTCACCGTTCGCGACGCGGGGTTCGCGCTCTGTGTGTCAAAGAAAACAAACATAAAACAATAATAACAAAGACAAAAACGGAAACATAGGAAAGATATGGGATGGTTATGGCGGCAGGCAGGTAAGTAAGTCACTCGTGGTGTGGCGTCGATGCGGGAGCGACAAAGCTCCTCCGTAATGATGATGGTTCCCGCCGCGTTGTGTAGCCGTGTACTTGCACGTGGTGTCGGCGGGTCAGGGCAGCAGTGGTCCGTGTGGACCCATCTTCTCGCTCGTCGAGCGGGGTCTAGGCGTTGCGAACGAACTTGGCAAGTGCTCTCGTGTGCGATCGATCGCGACTTCGCCGGTGGCGAGCCCCGAGCATTTGTGCGGTCGGCGGTGGGGGTTGCCAACAACGTTTCGTACAAGTGCGGGCTTTTTCCTTAGTTGCAGTTAATTTTTTGACGTATGGCCGGAGTGCAGTCTGCGACTCGTGCTGATCATTTGACAGCTTACCAGCAGCGAGCTCCAATTTCTTTTCATTAAATCACGCCCCATGAGGGCGGATCATCGATCTAGGCGTCACATCACGTGCGCGCGGCGGCCGCGTGTGATCGTATCCAAGGAGGTAAATTGCCTCAGCCTGAGACTACAGCAAATTTCCATTCCATGGCCTGGCCGCGCAGGCCATTTCATTCATGGGCGGGGGTCCCAGGCAAAATGGCTTAAGTCATTTCATTTCCCTTCTCCTCACTCGGAGGGGTCTCGTTTCCGGCGACTGTCCTTACTCTCTTTCTCCGCGACGCGGTTCACTGCATCACTTCTAACTCGATAGCCTCTTGATGGGGACCATCCCCAATACAATTCCAACATTTCACTCGCGGTCTTATCGTGTCCCACATCACTCACTTCCTCTCGACCGGCCTCCCTCGCATGCACCTCTACATCAACTGCCTCTTTTCCCCTCCTTCTCTCTCGACTCGAGGGTAACCCGCTCGTCAGCCTGACACAGCCCGCTATCCTTTAGGGAATAATGTAGTCTGTTCCTCCTTTCCCTGGACGGTAACACGACACACACACGACTACAGCATTAGGCTTTTCCTTCACTTGCACCGTTCCAACTGCGTTCCGCGTTCTCTCGCCCTCCGTCGTCTTGTTTCTACCAGACATTTACTCAATTAGGCACAGTCCGTCGTGCTCAGTCATTCGTAGAATACACTTCTTCCTCGGCTCGAGACGCAGCGTATTAAATTGCTTACGATCGACGGCTCGCACGGGACTGGGTACGCTCGTCCGAGGGTCGCTGACCGATATGTGTTGTAGGGCTCATTCGCCTTGGTCCGCGGTGCGGGGTCCTACTCCCTGCGTCATGTCAAGAGACAACCGAAAACACACAGAAAGAAAAAACAAAACAAAACAGAATAGAACAAAAAAAACAAAAGTAGTGGGTTACTGTGGTCAGTGGGTAAGTAAGTCCTCGATGAGGACGATGGTCATGTAAAAGTACGTGGTACAAAACAGGCACGTGTCTTGCTCGGTCTTCAATCTTAGCAGATCGACGGCGAACGTCCCCTGTGCGTGCCGTCGGCTGCGGGCGACAGCAACAAAAAAGTTATTTTGGATTAAATTGCTCTCCGAGGACGGGACACTGATCCCGATTGTCATTTCACGTGCATCCGTCGATGACGGGAGTGTGTCTTCCGGTAGGCTCAATGCCTCGTCCGGGGGCACAGTATCACTTCAATTCCCTAAAACGCGTCGCTCGTCAGTCCCTTCTTGTAAAGGCGTTCCCGACGGAAAACTGCCTTACTCCTCTCGCTCCGACTTTCCTTGCTCGCAGATCCCTTCGTTTCGAATTTCTGACTCCTCCGTGTTCCCTAACCTGCTGATTCTATTGACGATGACTATCCCGCTTGCGCGTGCGCGACTTGCGGCGGCAAGGGTAACTTCTTCCTTCGGAAATACGTGACGGCCGCTGCGGGGTAATTGCTCAATGGGCTCCCACGTCGCGTCCTCGGGCGTATAACCGTACCATTCCACCTTGAGAATCAAATTACCATTTTGATAATCGTGGTCGACGACCCGGTTGATTACGTATTCCGTGTTTTCCATTTCCTCTCCTTTCTCTGAACTGTTTCCTTCCCTCTTCTAAAGATCTTCCAAGTCATCCTCTTCTCTGGAATTTCCGAACTGGCGTAGGTCTGGAGGTGTCTCCGCTGTCGGCGTTTGACTAACTAAATTATCCTGGACCCCCGTCGTAGGCGCACGGGTGTGAAGACGTTCCTCGTCCTCCATTACCTCTCCTTCTTCGTTTAACTCCGGCTCTCCCAGGAACTGTAGCGCTTGATGTAGGCCAGTTATCGGCGCATAGTCCATCGGCCTTGGGGCTAACTCCACCCTATCTCGCGATACGCTTTCCTTCTGATCGCCAATGGCAATAACTACCGTTTGTTGATCCGATCTTCTGACCTGATAAGGTCCTGTGGCGACTGGTGCCAGCTTGTGTTTCGGTTCGCTACCCGTGCCTTGCTCTTTCCGGAGGAACACATAGGACCCCGATGGGATCTCATATTGCGGTTTGCGAAGGCCTGCGTCGAAATTTCGCTTGTACCGGGCTTGCTCCTTCCGCAAACTCCTATCGGCGCTTCGCATTAGGCACTCCAACCACGACTGCCATTTCATGTAGTATGCTCGTGACGAGCTGAAGTTCTCCAAAGTTAGCTGCGCTTGTAACGCAATGCTGCTCGGCGCCCGAGCTAACACCAGCTCGAGGGGCGCGATGTTCGTAGTTCGATGAACTTGCGTGTTGTATGCGAACGTCACAGCGTCGCTAAATAAGTCCCCAGTCCTTGCCATGCTCTCCAACATATTTTCGCAACGCGGAAGTCAGCGTGCGATTAAGCCTCTCAGCTTGGCCGTTGGCTGGCGAGTGGTACGTAGTCGTGAACACATTGCGTATGCCGAGAATTCGGCAGACATTCTGAAAGAACCGGGCCGTGAACTGTGTTCCATTGTCGGACAGCAGCTTGACCGGCGGTCCGTACACGAATACCCAATGTTGAACGAAGGCTTGTGCGATGTGTGCAGCTGATATCTTCTTCAACGGTACGGTTCGTACCAGTTTCGAGTATCGATCGCTGATCACGAGAATATACCGATTTCCTCGTTTAGTTGTAATTAGATCGCCGAGGATGTCGATGGCGACAAACTCCAGCGGAGCTTTAGGCGTGAACAGCTTCATTTCCTTCGTGTTTCTTCTTAACTTCACCCTTTCCCGTGCACATGCTGCGCAATTCTTCGCGACTGCGTAGCAGTCTAGGGCCATCGTAGGCCAATAAAAATATCTTCTCAATGTCTTGTAAAGTTTCCTGCCTCCCGGGTGGCCTGCCAATTTTGCGTAGTGGCTCAACCCTATGACGCGGTCCCTTAACGATTGTGGTATCACCACTTGTACAAACTCCGCCGCAGTACGGCATAGAGTTCCTTCGAGTTCCTCGGTTTCCATGCTGCACGTTCTCACCTTTCCGTCCATTTCTTCCTTGATGCGGTTGCAGAAGGGGTCGACGGCTTGCTCGCGAATGAGCTCCTCCGGAGTGACAGCTTGGAGTTGATCGAGGCGATCAGGGGCGGTCCCCCTCTCAAGAGCGAGGATGTCGTTTAACGCGTCAAAACTGTCCTCGTCCTCCACTGTTCCCTCGGCCGGTTCGGCCATAAAGCATAGAATTTCGTCGTCGATTTCGTCAACAGTTTCTCCTGCGGTCCGTAATCTTGACAAAGCGTCCGTCTGGCTGTTAGCCTTTCCCTTTTGGTACTTGATTTCAAAATCGAATTTCGAGAGGCGGAGCCTCCATCGGATTAATCTCCCGCTGGGGTTGGTTACGTTCATCAATCACCTCAATGAGGCATGGTCGGTATGCACAATGACGTGCTCACCATATGGATATGGTCTTAAAGTCTGTACGGCCCAAATTACCGCTAGACATTCTTTTTCTGATACAGAATAGTTTCTCTCGGCTGCGGCTAACGTTCTTGAAAAGAACCCAATGGGTTTACGTTGCGCATCCGGATGCGTTCGAAACAATGCAGCGCCGATTTGATAGTCGCTTGCATCGGTATGTACGGAGTATGGTAGGTCCTTCTTCGGCAGTGCCAACACCGGCGGTGCCAAGATGGCGTCCTTGAGCTTATGAAAAGCTTTCTTGCACGGTTCGTCGAGTCCTTCCAACTGGACCGGTTGTCCTTTCTTCAGTAGTTGGTTTAGAGGCTGCGCAATTTTCGCATAATGCGGAACGAACGTACGGTAGACATTGCAAAGTCCCAGAAAGCTTCTAAGCTGTGTTTGTGTTCGCTGGTACCGCACTTGTTCCAACGCGGCGGTTCGCGCGACATCGACTTCTAGCGTACCTGGGCGGACGACGTGGCCCAGGTACTCGATCTTTTCGACGAAAAATTCGCACTTGCGAAGCTTGAGCTTGACACTTGCCTTTCCAATACGGAAAGTATTTCATCCACGTGCACGATGTGCTCCTCCCACGACTTGCTAAAAACTATTATGTCTTCTAGATACACCAAACAGCATTTCCAACGGAACGGGGAGAGCAGGATGCCCATTGCTCTCTGGAACGTTGCTGGCGCGTTAGTTAGCCCGAAGGGCATTCTTGAGAAGCGATACAGACCTGAGTGACACGAAAATGCGGTCTTGTTGCGGTCGCACTCAGGGATAGGCATCTGCCAATATCCCGAGATCGCGTCCAACGCGGAGAAAACTTTGGTGTCACCAAGCAAGTCCAGACACTCGTCCATGCGCGGCAAAGTGTACGTGTCCTTCACCGTCACTGCGCTCAGACTGCGGTAGTCTACGCAAAAACGCATTGACCCGTCCGGCTTGGGCACCAGCAACACGGCCGACGCCCATTCTGACTGCGCTGGTTCTATCACTCCTGCCTCTAACATCTTCTGCACTTCTGCATCTTCTACTTCGCGGGCTTTAGACCCGGCCCGATACGGGGCTTGTGCGATGGGACGAGTCTCGGGGATCAACTCGATCCGATGGACTGTGGTATTGATTTCACCAAGCGTCCCATTCCACATCCTTGAATACTTCTTCAACATCCGACGGAACCGCTCGCGCAGCCGTTCCGGCACGTGGCTCAGGTCGAGGTCCTCCACGTCCAGCGGTGGGGGCTCAATCCGCTGCTCCGGCTTGGACGATGCCGTTGCAGAGAGCCCACTAGACCGTTCTTCTGGCTGGTCCTCGCGCGCTTGATCCGACCGTTCGCATCTTGTCTCGCCCTTAGGCTTCTTGGTGGAATTAGGAAAATTTTCCTTCTTCCTTTCTTGAATTCCGAGAACTTCACCAATGGTGGTTTTGCTCTCGAGCGCGGCCCTCGGGTGCAGTAATAATTCTGCCACCACTTGGCCTTTTTGCACCCTGACAGGGTACGTCCTAAAATTCGCAACGAGTAAACGAAATGGCCTGTCAGGCTCAACCTGAACGACACTATTCGTGCACGTCAACCCGTGCCTTTCGTACAACGACGAGTACGGCTGAACTACTACCAAGCCCGCCCTCTTCGAGGTGCAATCCACGACGCGTTGAGTCCCTGGCTCGACAGTCGTGGCTCTTGCTACTTTTACCTTAGGCGAAATTCGCTCCCCCTTTCCATCATTCTCGTCCTCTCCTGGGACCAGATTCTTCGTCCCTTTTCTCGTCGAGAACCGCCTAACTATCGGAACCTCCGAGAAATCCGCCAACTCAGCCGTTTTCTTCCTTGGATAAATTGCTTCCACAAACCGGTCCCAGTAGTCCGCGCCTAGAATTAGCGGGACGGCTAGTTTTTCGCATACAATAAACTCGGCTGCGGCCACAAATTTTCCAAGCCTCACAGGCATTCAAATTGTGCCGAGAGTCCGGAGTGGCCTATTCTTCGCGTCGCCAATGTCTTGGGTCGGTCCGTAGGACACTGGAGATTCCATTCCAGCCGGGAGTTCCGATTTTCGCACAAGGTTTGGTTCCGCGCCGGTGTCTAATACAGACAACATCCGGCTCATCAATCCGACTGTCGGTCTAATGTCCGCGTAAACTTTGTAGTCTTTTTGCGCAAGAACCAAAATCTTCTCGGGACACTCCCTTCGCTTAACCCTGTACCAGGGTATTCGAACTTCTTCCAGCGGATGATCTTGGACTCGGCTCAAAATTCTCTTGACTTAGGCTGGCCCTTTGGGCATCCACCAATCCAACAACCTCCTCATCGAGGCCTTCCCTTCTAGCTAGAGACAGGGAACGGGACTGAGTCCCGCACAAATTACGTTGAACCTGCGCCTCTCGTGACTCCCTCGAGCTTCCCCTCTCTAGTTTCCCTGCGGCGGCGGGTTCCTTCTCACGTCCGACGACGCCGGCCCAGCGGCGGGCCCTCGGAAGGGTTGGTTCGACCTCGGCGTTGAAGCACTCGGCGTGTTCGCCGTCTGCGAATCGAGCCAACTCTTGACCTTCAGATAACTCGTCGATGGTGTCCCTAATCTCTCCATCCGAGACAACGCCTCATAATTTCCCAAAACTCGGTGCATTTCCCGGAGGGAAATAATACACGTTGGCGCGGCGTGCCCCTTTTAGTAACAATGATAGCACACCAGTCCGTGCGTCTTGAAGGGATATTGCGCCCTAGGTCCTCCACGGGCCGGCGGCCTTCCTTGATGTTGCGGCCTCCCCATCCAGCCTGGCCTTCGAAACGTCGTACCCTTGTCTTCCATCGGAATGCGCGGCGCCGGCGTGTGGCCGCGCCCCGAAACATCATCACGGGATCTCTGGGCTCTGAAAACGACTCCGTCGTGTATGTGGGCATCGGTAGAGTTGACGACCCGCTTGCCCCGTAGTCCTCGTGTCCGTAGCCCTCCGATGGCTCAATAAAATTGCCTTCGGCTACCAACGCTCCTTCATACTGATTTTCGCTGTTTCCGTGCGCACCGCGTTTATCTGACGCGGTGATTGACTCGGCTAAGTGGACGGCGGCGTGACCCTTACGACCGGGATAAGAAGCCCTCGGCTTCTTACCCGCCCTGAACGTCGACGGCGTCTGAATCGTGACCTTCTTGGTCTTCTTGTCCTTAGCGCGGCTCGCCGAGCCATGTGCCTTCGCATAATTAACTAGTCTCAAAAACAAAACGTCCCGATTGTCTTGTCGGTATTGAGATACCATTGGCTTGATACTCAAATCGAGTCCTTCAATAAACATTGTCATTTGTTCTTCCATCAAATATACGTTTCCACATCGATTGCTCGCGTCCGTCAGACGGATATAAAATTCCATCTCGTCTTCAGACGGTCTTTGCTGAGCTTCTCGCAATGCGAGCACGGCTTGACGGATCGCCTCGTCGGTTGCGAAACTCCTCAACAACCACTGTACGGCCTCTGGCCAAACGGACACCTTTCCGTGATGGGACCCGGCCGTCTGAGACACCGAAGTGTACTGTATCAAGGCGATGCCACTTAGAAATTCGGGCAACAAGCAGATCGCTTGCCCCTCGTTCATTTCTTGAGTATCAAGCTCTTGAACTAACTTTGCCAAAAAAATCCAACACAAGGACCCCGTCCTCACCTGTGAACGTGTTGTCCTTCTTCACCTTGGGCGGAATATCTCTCCTAATTTTTCGCACGGCGGTCCGCCGGGAACTTGACAATTATGTCTGCTGGTTCTGCAAGCGGTACGTTCGGTACGAAAGTAATTTCTTGAAGAGGTAGTTGGTCAGATTCAGCTCCTCCAACTCCTCTCATCGCGGCCCGCGTCGCGTTGCGACGTCCTCTGGCTCATCGTCCTTGTCTCTCCGCGAGGCGGACGAGGTGATTCCGCCCCGTCTGGAGGTAATTTTCTTGCCCTGCGAGATTACTTTTCCTTCCTCTGAACGATGTTTGGAATCGCTGGCATGGTTCGACGAACCGTCGTCACTATCTTCGGAAAGGCCATTCGACTCGGTCATTGAGTCTTGGTCCTCCGGCTCGTCACTACAGTGACTCTTGCTCCTGCGTCGCAGAATCTTCTTCGAAGTCTTCGACTTGGAACTCCGCTGTATCGCGGCCTTGTCCTTCTTCGATCGACGGTCACCTTCTCGACCCGTTGGGAGCGGCTCTTGCCCGGCGACCTGTTCAAGGTCCTTGAGACGATGAGCGATGCGGTCAAACTTGTCGTCGATACTGGCTCTAAAATTCCCCAAGGACTCCAAAGCTTGATTCGCGTCGCGCCTTGCGTCCTTGACTGACATTTTCAACGAAGCTAAGACCTCCGGCTACAGACCGTCGGTCGCATCACCTCGCTCTTTCTCGACGAGATCCACTCGAGCCGACTGCTCTCCCAAAACGGTGTGGAACTCGGATGCTTGCAACTCCAGTTGCTTCCAGACGAGGGCTAATTCAGCCTCGAGATTTTTCGTCATTTCTTGGCGAATTTCCTCGCCCATCTTCTCGAACCTGTAGGATAGATTATCCTTGTCGGCTTCAATCCCCGTCGGGGATTCTTTACCTTCGGGATCCGTGGCCGTATTGGCCTGGCTTCTGGTGCGAGGACCTCGCGGGATCCTCGACGCCCTTGCCGATCCGATTCAGCTCGCCCCGGGACCGACGTCCCCGGGGGCGCTTGTCGACATGGTTCGTTTCCAAGAACGAACCTAACTTAACACAAAAAATAGAAAACGCTACAGCACCTGAATAAACTTACGTGGCAGAGAAAACTCCTGTAGTCCGTTTCAGCTTACGCAGTTTCTAGGTCGGGTCTCCAGTACGCAGTTCTAGGTCGGGAGACCAATTTTGTAGTGCAATGCGCCTGTCAGGCAGAGACCGCGGTCCGATGGTCCAGCAAAAACAACAACAGCAGCAAAAAGAAGAACTACCGATGGCACAGCGCTACGGAGTGTCCGACTCTCCCTTCTGAGTTTAAACGAGCATGCGACTCGTAGTACCTCAGATCTCTGATGGGGGGGACACAGAGAAATAGCCCGGCCCGGGATCGGTGTGGTAGAGACTTGCGAAGAGAACTGCTCGACGAGTGTGGGGTGGGGCGCGTACTTAAGTACCCCGGTTCCACTGGGTTGCAAGGCCAATGCTCGTTGAGCTTCTTGGACACCTTGTAACGCGACAAGGCCTTCGATGGGGGCGTCGCAACGCAGCCCGACGGGGTGAAATGAAAGTAGCAGCGCTACGTCAACTGTGCCGCCCGATGGCTCGAAACATCTACACCGGTTCGGTTGCAACGGAGGCCGATGGCACCAACACTGGCTTGTAACGCGACGAAGCCCTTCTAGGGAGACGTCGTTGCAACAGTCTCCGTCGGAAAATGGGTCACAGTAGCAGCGCTACGTCAACTGTGTCGCCCAATGGCATATACACCTACACCGGTTCGGTCGCAACCTAGGCTGATGGCACCAACACAAGATAAGAGAAAAATAGGTAGAATTAGAGATAGAAAAGGATAGGGAAATAAAGGAAAAAGAAAAGGGAACCCCTGAGCAATAAAGGATGCCGTAGGCTTAGGTAAAAGGGGGCGTCTTGGTAGAGACGGACTTCGACCAAGGCGACATTCAACTCCAGCAACTCGGGTTGGTTTATTGACTTGTTCGGTCAAAGGGCTAAGTTATATAGAGCCCCGCCGGGGCGAGTACAGTAGCTCCCGGCTCTAGATTCTAGATCTAATTAGTAAATAAATTAAATAATTAAAATAATCATGCGCTTCGTTGCACACGAGTGCCCCCCAAGCCCGGACTACAGTATCCAATTTTTTCCTTTTTCACTTCCTTTCACCCCTCTACCCGAGACGGGAATTGCACTTCATTTTCCCCTTATCTTGTGTTGGTGCCATCGGCCTAGGTTGCGACCAAACCGGTGTAGATGTATATGCCATCGGGCGACACAGTTGACGTAGCGCTGCTACTGTGACCCATTTTCCGACGGAGACTGTTGCAACGACGTCTCCCTAGAAGGGCTTCGTCGCGTTACAAGCCAGTGTTGGTGCCATCGGCCTCCGTTGCAACCGAACCGGTGTAGATGTTTCGAGCCATCGGGCGGCACAGTTGACGTAGCGCTGCTACTTTCATTTCACCCCGTCGGGCTGTGTTGCGACGCCCCCATCGAAGGCCTTGTCGCGTTACAAGGTGTCCAAGAAGCTCAACGAGCATTGGCCTTGCAACCCAGTGGAACCGGGGTACTTAAGTACGCGCCCCACCCCACACTCGTCGAGCAGTTCTCTTCGCAAGTCTCTACCACACCGATCCCGGGCCGGGCTATTTCTCTGTGCCCCCCCCATCAGAGATCTGAGGTACTACGAGTCGCATGCTCGTTTAAACTCAGAAGGGAGAGTCGGACACTCCGTAGCGCTGTGCCATCGGTAGTTCTTCTTTTTGCTGCTGTTGTTGTTTTTGCTGGACCATCGGACCGCGGTCTCTGCCTGACAGGCGCATTGCACTACACCCCACCGCCGGACGTGGAGGACCTCGACCTGAGCCACGTGCCGAAACGGCTGCGTGAGCGGTTCCGACGGATGTTGAAGAAGTACTCTAAGATGTGGGAGGGACCCTTGGTGAAATTAATACCACGGTCCACCGGATCGAGCTGATCCCGGAGACCAGGCCCATCGCACAAGGTCCCTACCGAGCCGGTCCAAGGGCTCCGGAGGTCGAGGACGCAGAAGTACAGGAGATGTTAGAAGCAGGAGTCATCGAACCGCCGCAGTCAGAATGGGCGTCGCTCGTTTTATTAGTGCCCAAGCCGGACGGATCGATGCAGTTTTGCGTAGGCTACCGCAGGTTGGACGCCGTAACGGTGAAGAACACGTACCCTTTACCGCGCATGGATGAGTGTCTGGACTCGCTTTGTGACACCAAGGTTTTCTCCGCGTTGGACGCGATTTCGGGGTATTGGCAGATGCCTATTCCTGAAGCGGACCGCGACAAGACAGCTTTTTCGTGTCACTCAGGTCTCTACCGTTTTTCAAGAATGCCCTTCGGGCTTACCAACGCGCCAGCGACGTTTCAGAGAGCCATGGACATACTGCTCTCTCCGTTCCGATGGAAGTCGTGTCTGGTGTATTTGGATGATATCATCATCTTCAGCAAGTCTTGGCAAGAACACATTGTTCATGTTGATGAAATACTGTCTGTATTAGAGAAGGCGGTGCAAAGCTCAAGCTTCGCAAGTGTGAATTTTTCGTCGAAAAGATCAAGTAAATGGGCCATGTCGTTCGGCCAGGTACATTAGAGGTTGATGCAGCTTGCATCGCAGCGTTGGAACAATTGAGGTACCCTCAAACGCAGACCCAGCTCAGAAGCTTCTTGGGACTTTGTAATGTGTACCGTCGGTTTTTCCCACATTACGCGAAAATCGCGCATCCGTTCAATCAACTACTGAAGAAGGGACAACCGGTCCAATTGCAAGGATTCGACGAACCGTGCGAAAAAGCTTTTCGTAAGCTCAAGGACACCATCTTGGCACCGCCGGTGTTGGCGCTGCGGAAGAAGGACCTACCCTACTCGGTAGATACCGATGCAAGCGACTATCAAATCGGCGCTGCATTGTTTCAAACGCATCGGGATGCGCAACGTAAACCCATTGGGTTCTTTTCAAGAACGTTAGCCGCAGCCGAAAGAAACTATTCTGTATCAGAAAAAGAATGTCTAGCGGTAATTTGGGCCGTACAGACTTTAAGACCATATCTATATGGCGAGCACATACATATATGTGCATACCGACCGTGCCTCATTGAGGTGGTTGATGAACGTAACCGACCCCAGCGGGAGATTAATCCGCTGGAGGCTCCGCCTCTCGGAATTTGATTTCGAAATCAAGTACAAGAAGGGCAAGGCGAATAGTCAAGCTGATGCCCTGTCAAGATTACGGATCGCAGGAGAAACCGTCGACGAAATCGACGACGAAATCCTATGCTTTATGGCCGAACCGGCCGAGGGTACAGTGGAGGACGAGGACAGTTTTGACGCGTTAGACGACATCCTCGCTCTTGAGAGGGGCCGCTTCTGATCGCCTCGATCAATTCCAAGCTGTCACTCCGGAGGAGCTCATTCGCGAGCAAGCCGCCGACCCTTTCTGCAACCGCATCAAGGAAGAAATGGACGTCGGAATGGTGAGAACGTTCAGCATGGAGACCGAGGAACTCAAAGGAACTCTATGCTGTACCGCGGCGGAGTTTGTACAAGTGGTGATACCACAATCGTTAAGGGACCGCGTCATAGGGTTGAGCCACTACGCAAAATTGGCAGGCCACCCGGGAGGCAGGAAACTTTACAAGACATTGAGAAGATATTTTTACTGGCCTACGATGGCCCTAGACTGCTGCGCAGTCGCGAAGAATTGCGCCGCATGTGCGCGGGAAAAGGTGAAGTTAAGAAAAAACACGAAGGAAATGAAGCTGTTCACGCCCAAAGCTCCGCTGGAGTTTGTCGCCATCGACATACTCGGCGATCTAATTACAACTAAACGAGGAAATCGGTATATTCTCGTGATCAGCGATCGATACTCGAAACTGGTACGAACCGTACCGTTGAAGAAGATATCAGCTGCACACATCGCACAAGCCTTCGTTCAACATTGGGTATTCGTGTACGGACCGCCGGTCAAGCTGCTGTCCGACAATGGAACACAGTTCACGCCCCGGTTCTTTCAGAATGTCTGCCGAATTCTTGGCATACGCAATCTGTTCACGACTACGTACCACCCGCGAGCCAACGGCCAAGCTGAGAGGCTTAATCGCACGCTGACTTCCGCGTTGCGAAAATATGTTGGAGAGCATGCCAAGGACTGGGACTTATTTAGCGACGCTGTGACGTTCACATACAACACGCAAGTTCATCGAACTATGAACATCGCGCCCTTCGAGCTGGTGTTAGCTCGTGCGCCGAGAAGCATTGTGTTACAAGCGCAGCTAACTTTGGAGAACTTCAGCGTGTCACGAGCGTACTACCTGAAATGGCAGTCGTGGTTGGAGAGCTTGATGAGAAGTGCCGATAAGAGTCTGCGCAAGGAAAAGGCACGGTAGAAGCGGAATTTCGATTCAAGACTTCGCAGGCCGAAGTACGACATCCCTTCAGGATCATACGTATTCCTTCGGAAAGAGCAAGGCACGGCCACCGAGCCGAAACATAAGTTAGCACAAGTGGCTACGGGTCCGTATCAAGTGAAGGAGTCAACTGACAATACGGTCGTCATTGCCATCGGCGACCAAGAAGAGCGCGTGTCGCGAGATAGAGTCGAATAAGCCACTAGTCCCATGGACTACACGCGGATAATCGGGCTACGGCAAGCGCTACAGTTCCTCAATCGAGAAGGGGAACGAGAAGAACCCGCCGCGCAAGCAAAGAATAGGACGGATGACGGACCGTTGGTAAATCAGGAAGCTGTGCACATCTCGCCCGATCTACGAGAGATAGGAGGTTCGGACGAGCAGGATGAGGATGAGTCGCTGGCTCTTCGGAAGGGGGAAGGACAGTTGGACACGCAGGAAGAAGGAGCCGAGAGTCAGGAGTATGTGATCGACAAGATCGTGGACCACGGCTATGACGAGGAGAAATTAATTCTCAAAGTGAGGTGGTATGGGTATACCATCGAGGACGCAACGTGGCAACCTATTGAACAAATCCCCCGCAGCGCGATAGTCACATATTTCCGAAGGAAAACGCTACCCTTACCCGCGCAAGCGTCGCACGCACAACCGGGATAGCCATCGTAAATAGAATTAGTAGGTTAGAGACAACAGAGAGGTCAGAACTTCGAGGAAGGAACGCATCTACGAGGTTCGCAAATAAGGAGTATAAAGGAAAGGAGAGCAAGGCAGAGAAGCGAAACTGTATCCCTGGATGGGGCATTGAGCCTCTCAGAAAACACACACGCCTCATTACGGTACGCACGAGAAATGATGTTTCGAACGGTCGGTCCGTTCTC
>NW_005178476.1:21191-23662 GCF_000350225.1 Chondrus crispus | reverse complement strand
GTAGAAAGCGATATCCCGCATCGCGGACCACGATGAACGAGCGTTGCGACGCACACCGGTCACCGACCCTTCAGTGAGCGTCCACCATCGAGGGAGACGGGCGAACCGCCGATCGTAATTAATTTATTACGCTGTGTCTTCCAACCAAAAAGGAGAGCGGTCTTTTTCTAAGCTGTACAAGGGTCGATGCGATCAACTAATCGTAATACGTATGACCGGACGTGTACGAGGAATCCTCGTCGCCACCTCAACTAGTCACGAATCGCCGTCAGGACACAATGAGATCACGGGCAACGACATTGACGTCTCCACACCTCTCGCGTTGCGAATCTGAGTCTGCACGTAAGGGATGATGTCAAAGAGAGAGAGGGTAGAACCTACCTGTGAATGAAACGAGTTCTTGACCCCGCCGGAGTCGGGAGAGCAGAGGTTTCCCCGCGGAGCTTCCGTCGTCGGTTCAATATTTTTTATGGCATGAAATGTGAACAGGGGAAAGGGCTTCCGATTGAGGAACTAAAAAACGGACAGCAATGAAACGGAAGGTCGCGGAAGTGGCGAATGCCACTAAGCGCGTACAGGGGAACTGAGCCGAACCGGCAACTACAACAGAGAAAAGTTGTAGGGAGTCTTGGTACAGATGCTCACTGTCAGAGTGACAGTTGTCGAGGGATTAGAAAACCGAGGGCTGCTCGAAGCGCGGAAAAGAGGAGGTAAGTGAGGAATTTGAAGAGGTAAAAAGGGAGAGACAAAAAGAGGAGGTAAACCACAAAAGAGGAGGAAAGGGAAGACGCACATCGAGGATGAGAGAAAGAGAATGCGCAGGAAATTGGAGGAAATTGAGAAATGAAGAGGAGGAAAGAAAAGCGGACCACCTCAGAGACTCTAGGGGGAACTGTATTTCCTTGATGAGGAATCTCCAAACGGGCAACGGGGCAACTGAAAGTGCGATCATTGATGACGTCTCGTGGACGGCCGAACAAAAAGCGAGGAGGGCGACTAGAAAAATTGTATGGGACCGCCACGCCCCTGCCGACGGCAAAAAGAGGTCAAAAGAAAGGAGGAAGTCGGAGATGCTGTAAACACGCACGTTGCCTCCCTCGTAGGGCAGAGTCAGAGCACATGAAAAGAGGGAGGAAAATCGCCGAGGATAAAGAGGAGGAAATTTATGAAAAAAGGAGGAATAACGCGGACCGTGATGCAAATGGAAAAGCGGTGCAGGTCGACTGGAGGAAAGTCGCAGGAGACTTCTATAGTGCTGTTGCGGCACGGATCAGAGGACGAAGAAGCTAGGGGCTCCGATCTTGGAGGGGGCCGCGGGCTCCGCAATAGCATGACCGCAGTGACGGTACGCAGAAAGAAAAGAGGAGGACCAGGGGTTGATCCACACGAAGTCGCCGGCAGCTGGATGATTTTTACCAGGGGAAAAAGAGGGTCGCTGGCGTGAAAAGGACCGAGACGAATTTTGTGGAGGAACGCAATCCCACGCTACGGTCTCGATCAGGTCGAGGAGGGCGTGCACTTCACGGTCCACGTCGGACCCGCCAAGGGGGACAGAAAAATCGAGGAGACGCATCTGTTCGCGGAGTTTCGAAGGGAGGTGCCACAAGTGCCAACAGTCGAAAACTTCCCACAGGAGGGTAGCGGCGACTTTCACACACCACTCCGTGAGAAACACAGTCCACAGCCCGTGCTGCGGATCGCGTAAATGACTGCCGTAATATGTCAGGATGGGTTCTATCTCAGCCCAGAAACCCTGACATACCTCGTATTGACTCCACCAGGACGGGGTTCGTTGGTATCGATTGGTGTAGTGCTGTCTGGAAATTTCACTGGCCTCAATCATCTGGTACGCCACGAAGTACCCAGTGTCGGATCGGACCCGACGTTCAAAGCGTACAGTATTTTCGAAAAAGAAAATACCTCCGCGCTTCGTATGGCGAAAGTTTGTGGGAAGAATGGCTTGGGTCCAAAACATGGCGTCGGTCGTAACGGTGCGTCGGTTGCGCCACAGTCGGTCCGCCTCGCACACGGGGTCACCGAAGGTGCAGTCGATGAGGTTTTAGAGGTAGAGTCGTTCCCACTCCGTACAAAATTGCGAAGTGTCGCAGTGGTAACATGAAAGTATGAGGGCGTCGGCCATCGGAATCTCGATCCGAGTGAGCACAGCGTCCATGAAGCGCAGGGATAAGGAAGAGCGACGGCGCGGGGAGGAGTGACGTAGGATGGAGGTGGGTATAGCGATGCGGGCGCGCCAGTCAAAGGTGTGAATGGCCTGCAAAGGGAGGTTACCGGGCAACATGCCCGCATCATCGGCGAAATTAATTTTGATGCCGTCGAGGTCGCGGACGCCCACAGAGGAGAACCATTGAGCAGAAGCAAACAGGGCTGCGTTATCGCGCATGGTTTTGTTCTGCAGCGCCTCGAGAGAAGGATGACGGCGGGCTACCCAAGAGGAATAGTAGCTCGGATGG
>NW_005178476.1:0-21091 GCF_000350225.1 Chondrus crispus | reverse complement strand
GAAGGAGATTATACGACGGCTTGGCGTAGCGCAAGGGCGCTCAGAAGGTGGATATGTAGTGCAATAAGCACCTGAAAAGAGAGGTGAAAAGAGGTGAAAAAGGAAAAAATTTGGATACTGTAGTCCGGGTTTGGGGGACACACGTGTGCGACGAAGCGCACGATTATTTTAATTATTTAATTTATTTACTAATTAGATCTAGAATCTAGAGCCGGGAGCTACTGTACTCGCCCTGGCGGGGCTCTATATAACTTAGCCCTTTGACCGACCAAGTCAATAAAGACAACCCGAGTTGCCAGAGTTTGATATCGCCTGTGTCGAAGTCCGTCTTTTACAAGACATTCCCTTCTACTCTAGCCTACGGTGTCCTTTGCGCTCGAGGGTCCCCTTTTTCCTTATCAATTTTCCTTTACTTCCCTATCCTAATTTCCTTTAATCTTGAGTTGGTCCCACCTTGTAGGATTGCGATCCGCAATGTGACGTCATTAGCCATCGGGGTTCTGTGTTAGTGCACCAGTGGTGCTTTTCTCAGCGTTGGTTCCATCGGAATCTGGTTGCGACCGATCCGGTGTTGGTACTTTGCCATCGGGCAGTACGACGGTGTAGCGCTGCTACGTTTTCTTCTTTCCCGACGGGCTACGTTGCGACGTCCCCGTCGAAGACCTTATCAAGGGTATAAGGTGTACAAGGCGCTCTACGAGCATTGGATTTACGACCCATCGAACCAGGTTTACCTAAACACCCCTCCGAACTCGTCGAGCGGTTGCCTTTACAAGTCTCTACCACCATTTACCGATCCCGGGCTGGGCCCTTCTCTTTGCCCCCCCTATCAGGGATCCGAGCAACTGCGGGCCGCAAACCCGCTTAAAGAGGACAGGGCGCTTCGAACACTCCGTAGCGCTGTGCCGTTGGCAGTTGTTGTTTTTGTTGTTGTTGTTTGTGTTGGACCGTCGGACCTTGGTCTCTGCCTGACAGGCGCATTGCACTACAAAAGTGATCTCCAGACCTAGAACTGCGTACAGGAGACCCGACCTAGAATCTGCGTAAGCTGAAACGGACTACAGGAGTTGTCTCTGCGACGTAAGTTTATTTAGGTGCTGTAGCGTTTTCTATTGTTAGAATCTTGTCGACGACAAGGAAGTTGGTCTGGGTAACGGAGTCTCTTTTTTATTTTTTTTGTTCGTATCTTCTTTTAGGTTCGTTCGCTACGCCGAACAATGTCAACAAGCGCACCCGGGGACGTCGGTCCCGAGGCGAGTAGAAGAGGATCGGCACGGGAGTCGAGGATCCCGAGGGGTCCTCGCACCCGGAGCCAGTCCAATACGGCCACGGATCCCGGAGATCAAGAATCCCCTACGGGAATTGCCGCCGACAAGACTGATCTTGACGAGAAGTTGGAGAAGATGAGCAGCGAAATTCGCGAAGAAGCGAAGAAAAATCTCGAGGCCGAATTAGGCCTCGTGCAGAAGCAACTTGAGCTGCAAAATTCCGAGTTCCACACGGCGTTGGAAGAGCTGACCGCGCGCGTGGGACTCGTCGAGAAAAAATGGCGGCGGGACCGACGGCATCGAGCCGGAGTTCCTCGTTCGCTTCATTGAAACTTTCAGTTAAGGACGCGAGGCGCGACGCGAATCAAGACTTGGAGTCCTTAGGAAAATTTAGAACAAGCGTCGATGACCGATTCGACCGCACGGCGCAACGTCTCAAGGACCTTGAGCAGGCCAGGGATCAAGCTCTGCAAGGATCGGACGACGAGCCGCTCCCTTCGGGTAGAGAGGGCGACCGTCGGTCGAAGAAGGACAAGCCCGCTCGTAAGCGGAGCTCCAAGTCGAAGCCCTCGAAGAAGGACAAGCGACGTACAAACAAAGGTCACTGTAGTGACGATCCGGAGGACCACGACTCACAGTCGGAGTCGCTTGGTCCCTCCGAAGATGGTAACGGCGGTTCGTCGAACCATTCGGGCGATTCCGAACGCCGTTCAGAAGAAGGAAACGGAATTTCGTCGAGCAAGAAAATTTCCTCCAGACAAGGCGGAGTCACTTCGTCCGCCTCGCGGAGAGACAAGGACGCGGAGCCCGAAGATGTCGCAACGCGGCGCAGGCCGCGATAGGAGGAGTTGGAGGAGCTGAATCTGACCAACTACCTCTTCAAGAAATTACTTTCGTACCGAACGTACCGCTTGCAAAACCCGCAAACGTATTTGTCAAGTTCCCGGCGGACGGCCGTGGGAAAAATCAGGAGAGATATTCCGCCCAAGGTGAAGAAGGACAACACGTTCACAGATGAGGACGGGGTCCTTGTGTCGGATTTTTTGGCAAAGTTAGTTCAAGAGCTTGATACTCAAGAAATGAACGAGGGGCAAGCGATCCGCTTGTTGCCCGAATTTCTAAGCGGCATCGCCTTGAGACAGTACACTTCGGTGTCTCAGACGGCCGGGTCCCATCACGGAAAGGTGTCCGTTTGGCCAGAGGCCGTACAGTGGTTGTTGAGGAGTTTTGCAACCGACGAGGCGATCCGTCAAGCCGTGCTCGCATTGAGAGAAGTACAGCAGCTACCGTCCGAGGACGAGATGGAATTTTACATTCAGCTAACAGACGCGAGTAATGGCTGTGGGAATGTTTATTCTGTAGAGGAGCAGATGACCACGTTCATCGAGGAGCTAGATGCCAGTATTAAGCCCATGGTCTCGCAGTATCGACAAGATAACCGAGATGTCTCATTTTTGAGATTGGTAAATTACGCAAAGGCGCATGGCTCGGCGAGCCGCGGTAAGGACAAGAAGACCAAGAAGGTCACGATTCAGATGCCGTCGACGTTAAGGGCGGGAAAGAAGCCGAGGGCTTCTTATCCCGGTCGTACAGGTCAGGCCGCCGTCCACTTAGCTGAGTCAATCTTCGCGTCAGATGAACGCGGTGCGCACGGAAGTAGCGAAAATCATTATGAAGGAGCATTGGTAGCCGAAGGCAATTTTATTGAGCCATCGGAGGGCTACGGACACGAGGACTACGGGGCAAGCGGTTCGTCAACTTTACCGACGCCCACATACACGACGGAGTCGTTTTCAGAGCCCACGGATCCCGTGATGATGTTCCGGGGGCGCGGCCACCCGCCGGCGCCGCGCATTCCGATGGAAGACAAGGGTACAACGTTTCGAAGGCCAGGCTGGATGGGGAGGCCGCAACATCAAGGAAGGCCGCCGGCCCGTGGAGGACCTAGGCCGCAATATCCCTTCAAGACGCACGGACGGGTGTGCTATCACTGTTACAAAAAGGGGCACGCCGCGCCAACGTGCATTCTTTCCCTCCAGGAAATGCACCGAGTTTTGGGAAATTATGAGGCGTTGTCTCCGATGGAGAGATTAGGGATACCATCGAGTTATCTGAGGGTCAAGAATTGGTTCGATTCGCAGACGGCGAGCACGCCGAGTGCTTCAACGCCGAGGTCGAACCAGCCCTTCACAGGGCCCGGCGCGGGGCCCGCGTCGTCGGACGTGAGAAGGAACCCGCAGCCGCAGGGAAACTAGAGAGGGGAATCTCGAGGGAGTCACGAGAGTCGCAGGTTCAACGTACTGCGTCCGAGACTTAGTCCCGTTCCCCGTCTCTAGCAAGAAGGGAAGGCCTCAACGAGGAGGTAGTTGAAATAGGGGTAAGCCGAAGGAGCCGACTGTTGTCAAGAAAATTCTAAGGCGAGACAAGGATCGTCCGATGGATCAAATTCGTAGGCCCTGGTACAGGATTGAGCGACAAGAATGTCCTGACAAGATCTTGGTCCTCGCGCGAAAAAACTACAAAGTTTACGCGGATATTGGGCCAACGGTCGGATTGATGAGTCGAGTGTTGTCCGTGTTGGACACAGGTGCCGGACCAAATTTGGTTCGAAGGTCGGAACTTCCGGCAGGAATGGAAATGTTGGTGTCCTACGGACCGACCCAAGACATTGGCGACGCGAACAATAGGCCACTCCGGACTCTCAGTACAATTAGAATGCCTGTGAGGCTTGGAAGATTTGTGGCTGCAGCCGAGTTTATTGTATGCGAAAAACTACCAGTCCCGCTAATTCTAGGCGCGGACTACTGGGACCGGTTTGTGGAAGCAATTTATCCAAGGATGAAAACGGCTGAGTTGGCGGATTTCTCGGAGGTTCCGATAGTTAGGCGGTTCTCGACGAGAAAAGGGAAGAAGAATCTGGTCCCGGGAGAGGACGAGAATGATGGAAAGGGGGAGCGAATTTCGCCTAAGGTAAAAGTGGCAAGAGCCACGACTGTCGAGCCAGGGACGCAACGCGTCGTGGAATGCACCTCGAAGAGGGCGGGCTTGATTGTGGTTCAGCCGTACTGTAGTGCAATGCGCCTGTTAGGCAGAGACCAAGGTCCGACGGTCCAACACAAACAACAGCAACAAAAACAACAACTGCCAACGGCACAGCGCTACGGAGTGTTCGAAGCGCCCTGTCCTCTTTAAGCGGGTTTGCGGCCCGCAGTTGCTCGGATCCCTGATAGGGGGGGCAAAGAGAAGGGCCCAGCCCGGGATCGGTAAATGGTGGTAGAGACTTGTAAAGGCAACCGCTCGACGAGTTCGGAGGGGTGTTTAGGTAAACCTGGTCCGATGGGTCGTAAATCCAATGCTCGAAGAGCGCCTTGTACACCTTATACCCTTGATAAGGTCTTCGACGGGGACGTCGCAACGTAGCCCGTCGGGAAAGAAGAAAACGTAGCAGCGCTACACCGTCGTACTGCCCGATGGCAAAGTACCAACAATGGATCGGTGGCAACCAGATTCCGATGGAACCAACACTGAGAAAAGCACAACTGGTGCACCAACACAGAAGCCCGATGGCAAATGACGTCACGTTGCGGATCGCAATCCTACAAGGTGGGACCAACTCAAGATTAAAGGAAATTAGGATAGGGAAATAAAGGGAAAAGGAATGGGACCCCCGAACGCTGAAGGATGCCGTAGGCTTAGGTAAAAGGGAGCGTCTTGGTAGAGACGGACTTCGACCAAGGCGACATTCGATTCCGGCAACTCGGGTTACCTTTACTGACTTGGTCGTCAGAGGGCGAAGGTATATATCGCCCCGCCGGAGCCACTACAGTAGCTCTCGGCGCTACATCCTAGATCTAATCTAATGTTAAATAACTAATATGCAACTAATTAAAATTAATAATTAAAATAATAAAGTGAAATGATTTCCACTTTTTCTTGTCATACCCCATCATTTTCATTTCTTTCCACTCCCCTTTTCAGGTGCGTATTGCACTACACGTACTCGTCGTTGTACGAAAGGCACGGGTTGACGTGCACGAATGGTGTCGTTCAGGTCGAGCCTGACAGGCCATTTCGTTTACTCGTTGCGAATTTTAGGACGTATCCTGTCAGGGTGCAAAAAGGCCAAGTGGTGGCAGAATTATTACCGCACCCGAGGGCCGTGCTCGAGAGTGAAACCACCATTGGTGAAGTTCTCGGAATTCAAGAAAGGAAGAAGGAAATTTTTCCTAATTCTACCAAGACGCCTAAGGGCGAGACAAGATGCGAGCCGTCGGATCAAGCGCGCGAGGACCAGCCAGAAGAACGGTCAAGTGGGCTCTCTGCGACGGCATCGTTGAAGCCGGAGCAGCGGATTGAGCCCCCATCGCCGGACGTGGAGGACCTCGACCTGAGCCACGTGCGGGAACGGCTGCGCGAGCGGTTCCGACGGATGTTGAAGAAATTCCCTAAGATGTGGGGTGGGACCCTTGGTGAAATCAATACCACGGTCCATCAGATCGAGCTGGTCCCGGAGACCAGGCCCATCGCACAAGCTCCCTACCGAGCCGGTCCAAGGGCTCGGGAGGTCGAGGACGCAGAAGTACAGGAGATGTTAGAAGCAGGACTCATCGAACCGGCGCAGTCAGAATGGGCGTGGCCCGTTTTATTAGTGCCCAAGCCGGACGGATCGATGCGCTTTTGCGTAGACTACCGCAGGTTGAACGCCGTAACGGTGAAGGACACGTACCCTTTACCGCGCATGGATGAGTGTCTGGACTCGCTTTGTGACACCAAGGTTTTCTCCGCGTTGGACGCGATTTCGGGGTATTGGCAGATGCCTATTCCTGAAGCGGACGGCGACAAGACAGCTTTTTCGTGTCACTCAGGTCTCTACCGTTTTTCAAGAATGCCCTTCGTGCTTACCAACGAGCCGGCGACGTTTCAGAGAGCTATGGATATACTGCTCTCTCCGTTCCGATGGAAGTCGTGTCTGGTGTATTTGGATGATATCATCATCTTCAGCAACTCCTGGGAGGAGCACGTTGTCCACGTTGACGAAATACTGTCTGTATTGGAGAAGGCAGGTGTGAAGCTCAAGCTTCGCAAGTGCGAATTTTCGTCGAAAAGATCAAGTACCTGGGTCATGTCGTTCGGCCGGGTACATTAGAAGTTGAAGCCGCGCGAACCGCCGCATTGGAACAAGTGAGGTACCCTCAAACGCAGACACAGCTCAGAAGCTTCCTGGGACTTTGCAATGTCTACCGCAGGTTCGTTCCGCATTACGCAAAAATGGCGCATCCGCTCAATCAACTACTGAACAAAGGACAACCAGTCCAGTTGGAAGGATTCGACGAACCATGCGAAAAATCTTTTCATAAGGTCAAAGACGCTGTTTTGGCGCCACCGGTGTTGGCGCTGCCGAAGAAGGACCTACCCTACTCGGTAGATACCGATGCAAGCGACTATCAAATCGGCGCTGCATTGTTTCAAACGCATCGGGATGCGCAACGTAAACCCATTGGGTTCTTTTCAAGAACGTTAGCCGCAGCCGAAAGAAACTATTCTGTATCAGAAAAAGAATGTCTAGCGGTAATTTGGGCCGTACAGACTTTAAGACCATATCTATATGGCGAGCACATACATATATGTGCATACCAACCGTGCCTCATTGAGGTGGTTGATGAACGTAACCGACCCCAGCGGGAGATTAATCCGCTGGAGGCTCCGCCTCTCGGAATTTGATTTCGAAATCAAGTACAAGAAGGGCAAGGCGAATAGTCAAGCTGATGCCCTGTCAAGATTACGGATCGCAGGAGAAACCGTCGACGAAATCGACGACGAAATCCTATGCTTTATGGCCGAACCGGCCGAGGGTACAGTGGAGGACGAGGACAGTTTTGACGCGTTAGACGACATCCTCGCTCTTGAGAGGGGCCGCTTCTGATCGCCTCGATCAATTCCAAGCTGTCACTCCGGAGGAGCTCATTCGCGAGCAAGCCGTCGACCCTTTCTGCAACCGCATCAAGGAAGAAATGGACGTCGGAATGGTGAGAACGTTCAGCATGGAGACCGAGGAACTCAAAGGAACTCTATGCTGTACCGCGGCGGAGTTTGTACAAGTGGTGATACCACAATCGTTAAGGGACCGCGTCATAGGGTTGAGCCACTACGCAAAATTGGCAGGCCACCCGGGAGGCAGGAAACTTTACAAGACATTGAGAAGATATTTTTACTGGCCTACGATGGCCCTAGACTGCTGCGCAGTCGCGAAGAATTGCGCCGCATGTGCGCGGGAAAAGGTGAAGTTAAGAAAAAACACGAAGGAAATGAAGCTGTTCACGCCCAAAGCTCCGCTGGAGTTTGTCGCCATCGACATACTCGGCGATCTAATTACAACTAAACGAGGAAATCGGTATATTCTCGTGATCAGCGATCGATACTCGAAACTGGTACGAACCGTACCGTTGAAGAAGATATCAGCTGCACACATCGCACAAGCCTTCGTTCAACATTGGGTATTCGTGTACGGACCGCCGGTCAAGCTGCTGTCCGACAATGGAACACAGTTCACGCCCCGGTTCTTTCAGAATGTCTGCCGAATTCTTGGCATACGCAATCTGTTCACGACTACGTACCACCCGCGAGCCAACGGCCAAGCTGAGAGGCTTAATCGCACGCTGACTTCCGCGTTGCGAAAATATGTTGGAGAGCATGCCAAGGACTGGGACTTATTTAGCGACGCTGTGACGTTCACATACAACACGCAAGTTCATCGAACTATGAACATCGCGCCCTTCGAGCTGGTGTTAGCTCGTGCGCCGAGAAGCATTGTGTTACAAGCGCAGCTAACTTTGGAGAACTTCAGCGTGTCACGAGCGTACTACCTGAAATGGCAGTCGTGGTTGGAGAGCTTGATGAGAAGTGCCGATAAGAGTCTGCGCAAGGAAAAGGCACGGTAGAAGCGGAATTTCGATTCAAGACTTCGCAGGCCGAAGTACGACATCCCTTCAGGATCATACGTATTCCTTCGGAAAGAGCAAGGCACGGCCACCGAGCCGAAACATAAGTTAGCACAAGTGGCTACGGGTCCGTATCAAGTGAAGGAGTCAACTGACAATACGGTCGTCATTGCCATCGGCGACCAAGAAGAGCGCGTGTCGCGAGATAGAGTCGAATAAGCCACTAGTCCCATGGACTACACGCGGATAATCGGGCTACGGCAAGCGCTACAGTTCCTCAATCGAGAAGGGGAACGAGAAGAACCCGCCGCGCAAGCAAAGAATAGGACGGATGACGGACCGTTGGTAAATCAGGAAGCTGTGCACATCTCGCCCGATCTACGAGAGATAGGAGGTTCGGACGAGCAGGATGAGGATGAGTCGCTGGCTCTTCGGAAGGGGGAAGGACAGTTGGACACGCAGGAAGAAGGAGCCGAGAGTCAGGAGTATGTGATCGACAAGATCGTGGACCACGGCTATGACGAGGAGAAATTAATTCTCAAAGTGAGGTGGTATGGGTATACCATCCAGGACGCAACGTGGGAACCTATTGAGCAAATCCTCCGCAGCGCGGTAGTCACATATTTCCGAAGGAAAAAGCCACCTTTACCCGCGCAAGCGTCGCACGCACAACCGGGATAGCCATCGTAAATAGAATTAGTAGGTTAGAGACAACAGAGAGGTCAGAACTTCGAGGAAGGAACGCATCTACGAGGTTCGCAAATAAGGAGTATAAAGGAAAGGAGAGCAAGGCAGAGAAGCGAAACTGTATCCCTGGATGGGGCATTGAGCCTCTCAGAAAACACACACGCCTCATTACGGTACGCACGAGAAATGATGTTTCGAACGGTCGGTCCGTTCTCGTGGAGTATGATGTAATCAAAAAAATTAGGCGTGTCGACAACAAACTGCCAAAAAGGCGACACAAGTGAGAAATCGATTTCAGCATGCTGCGAAATTATAATCGAGAAGCAGGAAAATACTGCTGCAACTACAATCTGCGCGTAAAGTTGTTGTCGCTTGCCAAAACCGACGGCATAAATATTCTAAGTCGTCCGGCGGTCGAGTGACACCCGATCTCGCATGAAGACCGATCGACACACTCACTACTGACACATGTTTTCCACCTTCGACGAGCAAGAACATCCGTCCATAGGAACCACCATCACGAGGACGCAGCTACAATTAACCCCGTACTCGTTTCGCGTACGCAAAGTCGTTGGCGATCCCCACAGTCGACGGCACCAATACTCAAAGCCGTCCACCGACAAAGTCGCGAGCAATCGCATGTGAAATCACTTGCCAATGGCACGACCATGCTACTCACCCGTGTGGTACTGCAACCTACCCTACTGTCGACACACTCGATGAGGGAGAATTATTGCTTGAACATGGCATGCGGCGACCGACACAGTCGCTCGCATCAATTCTTTCGTCACGAGGGACTTACTAACCCATTGGCCACAATAACCCCCTTCCTTCGTTTTTGTTTTTGTACTGTTTTGTTTCGTTTTTCTTTGCTTTCTTGCTTCTTTTTGTTGATACAACGTAGAAAGCGATATCCCGCATCGCGGACCACGATGAACGAGCGTTGCGACGCACACCGGTCACCGACCCTTCAGTGAGCGTCCACCATCGAGGGAGACGGGCGAACCGCCGATCGTAATTAATTTATTACGCTGTGTCTTCCAACCAAAAAGGAGAGCGGTCTTTTTCTAAGCTGTACAAGGGTCGATGCGATCAACTAATCGTAATACGTATGACCGGACGTGTACGAGGAATCCTCGTCGCCACCTCAACTAGTCACGAATCGCCGTCAGGACACAATGAGATCACGGGCAACGACATTGACGTCTCCACACCTCTCGCGTTGCGAATCTGAGTCTGCACGTAAGGGATGATGTCAAAGAGAGAGAGGGTAGAACCTACCTGTGAATGAAACGAGTTCTTGACCCCGCCGGAGTCGGGAGAGCAGAGGTTTCCCCGCGGAGCTTCCGTCGTCGGTTCAATATTTTTTATGGCATGAAATGTGAACAGGGGAAAGGGCTTCCGATTGAGGAACTAAAAAACGGACAGCAATGAAACGGAAGGTCGCGGAAGTGGCGAATGCCACTAAGCGCGTACAGGGGAACTGAGCCGAACCGGCAACTACAACAGAGAAAAGTTGTAGGGAGTCTTGGTACAGATGCTCACTGTCAGAGTGACAGTTGTCGAGGGATTAGAAAACCGAGGGCTGCTCGAAGCGCGGAAAAGAGGAGGTAAGTGAGGAATTTGAAGAGGTAAAAAGGGAGAGACAAAAAGAGGAGGTAAACCACAAAAGAGGAGGAAAGGGAAGACGCACATCGAGGATGAGAGAAAGAGAATGCGCAGGAAATTGGAGGAAATTGAGAAATGAAGAGGAGGAAAGAAAAGCGGACCACCTCAGAGACTCTAGGGGGAACTGTATTTCCTTGATGAGGAATCTCCAAACGGGCAACGGGGCAACTGAAAGTGCGATCATTGATGACGTCTCGTGGACGGCCGAACAAAAAGCGAGGAGGGCGACTAGAAAAATTGTATGGGACCGCCACGCCCCTGCCGACGGCAAAAAGAGGTCAAAAGAAAGGAGGAAGTCGGAGATGCTGTAAACACGCACGTTGCCTCCCTCGTAGGGCAGAGTCAGAGCACATGAAAAGAGGGAGGAAAATTGCCGAGGATAAAGAGGAGGAAATTTATGAAAAAAGGAGGAATAACGCGGACCGTGATGCAAATGGAAAAGCGGTGCAGGTCGACTGGAGGAAAGTCGCAGGAGACTTCTATAGTGCTGTTGCGGCACGGATCAGAGGACGAAGAAGCTAGGGGCTCCGATCTTGGAGGGGGCCGCGGGCTCCGCAATAGCATGACCGCAGTGACGGTACGCAGAAAAAAAAGAGGAGGACCAGGGGTTGATCCACACGAAGTCGCCGGCAGCTGGATGATTTTTACCAGGGGAAAAAGAGGGTCGCTGGCGTGAAAAGGACCGAGACGAATTTTGTGGAGGAACGCAATCCCACGCTACGGTCTCGATCAGGTCGAGGAGGGCGTGCACTTCACGGTCCACGTCGGACCCGCCAAGGGGGACAGAAAAATCGAGGAGACGCATCTGTTCGCGGAGTTTCGAAGGGAGGTGCCACAAGTGCCAACAGTCGAAAACTTCCCACAGGAGGGTAGCGGCGACTTTCACACACCACTCCGTGAGAAACACAGTCCACAGCCCGTGCTGCGGATCGCGTAAATGACTGCCGTAATATGTCAGGATGGGTTCTATCTCAGCCCAGAAACCCTGACATACCTCGTATTGACTCCACCAGGACGGGGTTCGTTGGTATCGATTGGTGTAGTGCTGTCTGGAAATTTCACTGGCCTCAATCATCTGGTACGCCACGAAGTACCCAGTGTCGGATCGGACCCGACGTTCAAAGCGTACAGTATTTTCGAAAAAGAAAATACCTCCGCGCTTCGTATGGCGAAAGTTTGTGGGAAGAATGGCTTGGGTCCAAAACATGGCGTCGGTCGTAACGGTGCGTCGGTTGCGCCACAGTCGGTCCGCCTCGCACACGGGGTCACCGAAGGTGCAGTCGATGAGGTTTTAGAGGTAGAGTCGTTCCCACTCCGTACAAAATTGCGAAGTGTCGCAGTGGTAACATGAAAGTATGAGGGCGTCGGCCATCGGAATCTCGATCCGAGTGAGCACAGCGTCCATGAAGCGCAGGGATAAGGAAGAGCGACGGCGCGGGGAGGAGTGACGTAGGATGGAGGTGGGTATAGCGATGCGGGCGCGCCAGTCAAAGGTGTGAATGGCCTGCAAAGGGAGGTTACCGGGCAACATGCCCGCATCATCGGCGAAATTAATTTTGATGCCGTCGAGGTCGCGGACGCCCACAGAGGAGAACCATTGAGCAGAAGCAAACAGGGCTGCGTTATCGCGCATGGTTTTGTTCTGCAGCGCCTCGAGAGAAGGATGACGGCGGGCTACCCAAGAGGAATAGTAGCTCGG
The DNA here is from genome assembly GCF_000350225.1 of Chondrus crispus. Taxonomy (NCBI): domain Eukaryota; phylum Rhodophyta; class Florideophyceae; order Gigartinales; family Gigartinaceae; genus Chondrus; species Chondrus crispus. The sequence goes on along the minus strand of NW_005178476.1, from coordinate 8,831 downwards.
ATGGAAAGCTGGTTCGGTAGGGTTGGTAACAGGGGGTAGACGGGGTATGGAAGGAAGACCCCGGGGCACTTCGGACTTGCAAGAAAAGCCCACACCCGGACGTTTACGGGTGGCACTCTCGTCCGAGCGTTCCGACGGAGAAGGAAGCATGGTATTTTCGTCTTACCCTTGCTAGAACGCCGCGCAGAGTGATTGACGATTGGGAAACACGGTCAGGGGCGGAAGGAGATTATACGACGGCTTGGCGTAGCGCAAGGGCGCTCAGAAGGTGGATATGTAGTGCAATAAGCACCTGAAAAGAGAGGTGAAAAGAGGTGAAAAAGGAAAAAATTTGGATACTGTAGTCCGGGTTTGGGGGACACACGTGTGCGACGAAGCGCACGATTATTTTAATTATTTAATTTATTTACTAATTAGATCTAGAATCTAGAGCCGGGAGCTACTGTACTCGCCCTGGCGGGGCTCTATATAACTTAGCCCTTTGACCGACCAAGTCAATAAAGACAACCCGAGTTGCCAGAGTTTGATATCGCCTGTGTCGAAGTCCGTCTTTTACAAGACATTCCCTTCTACTCTAGCCTACGGTGTCCTTTGCGCTCGAGGGTCCCCTTTTTCCTTATCAATTTTCCTTTACTTCCCTATCCTAATTTCCTTTAATCTTGAGTTGGTCCCACCTTGTAGGATTGCGATCCGCAATGTGACGTCATTAGCCATCGGGGTTCTGTGTTAGTGCACCAGTGGTGCTTTTCTCAGCGTTGGTTCCATCGGAATCTGGTTGCGACCGATCCGGTGTTGGTACTTTGCCATCGGGCAGTACGACGGTGTAGCGCTGCTACGTTTTCTTCTTTCCCGACGGGCTACGTTGCGACGTCCCCGTCGAAGACCTTATCAAGGGTATAAGGTGTACAAGGCGCTCTACGAGCATTGGATTTACGACCCATCGAACCAGGTTTACCTAAACACCCCTCCGAACTCGTCGAGCGGTTGCCTTTACAAGTCTCTACCACCATTTACCGATCCCGGGCTGGGCCCTTCTCTTTGCCCCCCCTATCAGGGATCCGAGCAACTGCGGGCCGCAAACCCGCTTAAAGAGGACAGGGCGCTTCGAACACTCCGTAGCGCTGTGCCGTTGGCAGTTGTTGTTTTTGTTGTTGTTGTTTGTGTTGGACCGTCGGACCTTGGTCTCTGCCTGACAGGCGCATTGCACTACAAAAGTGATCTCCAGACCTAGAACTGCGTACAGGAGACCCGACCTAGAATCTGCGTAAGCTGAAACGGACTACAGGAGTTGTCTCTGCGACGTAAGTTTATTTAGGTGCTGTAGCGTTTTCTATTTTTAGAATCTTGTCGACGACAAGGAAGTTGGTCTGGGTAACGGAGTCTCTTTTTTATTTTTTTTGTTCGTATCTTCTTTTAGGTTCGTTCGCTACGCCGAACAATGTCAACAAGCGCACCCGGGGACGTCGGTCCCGAGGCGAGTAGAAGAGGATCGGCACGGGAGTCGAGGATCCCGAGGGGTCCTCGCACCCGGAGCCAGTCCAATACGGCCACGGATCCCGGAGATCAAGAATCCCCTACGGGAATTGCCGCCGACAAGACTGATCTTGACGAGAAGTTGGAGAAGATGAGCAGCGAAATTCGCGAAGAAGCGAAGAAAAATCTCGAGGCCGAATTAGGCCTCGTGCAGAAGCAACTTGAGCTGCAAAATTCCGAGTTCCACACGGCGTTGGAAGAGCTGACCGCGCGCGTGGGACTCGTCGAGAAAAAATGGCGGCGGGACCGACGGCATCGAGCCGGAGTTCCTCGTTCGCTTCATTGAAACTTTCAGTTAAGGACGCGAGGCGCGACGCGAATCAAGACTTGGAGTCCTTAGGAAAATTTAGAACAAGCGTCGATGACCGATTCGACCGCACGGCGCAACGTCTCAAGGACCTTGAGCAGGCCAGGGATCAAGCTCTGCAAGGATCGGACGACGAGCCGCTCCCTTCGGGTAGAGAGGGCGACCGTCGGTCGAAGAAGGACAAGCCCGCTCGTAAGCGGAGCTCCAAGTCGAAGCCCTCGAAGAAGGACAAGCGACGTACAAACAAAGGTCACTGTAGTGACGATCCGGAGGACCACGACTCACAGTCGGAGTCGCTTGGTCCCTCCGAAGATGGTAACGGCGGTTCGTCGAACCATTCGGGCGATTCCGAACGCCGTTCAGAAGAAGGAAACGGAATTTCGTCGAGCAAGAAAATTTCCTCCAGACAAGGCGGAGTCACTTCGTCCGCCTCGCGGAGAGACAAGGACGCGGAGCCCGAAGATGTCGCAACGCGGCGCAGGCCGCGATAGGAGGAGTTGGAGGAGCTGAATCTGACCAACTACCTCTTCAAGAAATTACTTTCGTACCGAACGTACCGCTTGCAAAACCCGCAAACGTATTTGTCAAGTTCCCGGCGGACGGCCGTGGGAAAAATCAGGAGAGATATTCCGCCCAAGGTGAAGAAGGACAACACGTTCACAGATGAGGACGGGGTCCTTGTGTCGGATTTTTTGGCAAAGTTAGTTCAAGAGCTTGATACTCAAGAAATGAACGAGGGGCAAGCGATCCGCTTGTTGCCCGAATTTCTAAGCGGCATCGCCTTGAGACAGTACACTTCGGTGTCTCAGACGGCCGGGTCCCATCACGGAAAGGTGTCCGTTTGGCCAGAGGCCGTACAGTGGTTGTTGAGGAGTTTTGCAACCGACGAGGCGATCCGTCAAGCCGTGCTCGCATTGAGAGAAGTACAGCAGCTACCGTCCGAGGACGAGATGGAATTTTACATTCAGCTAACAGACGCGAGTAATGGCTGTGGGAATGTTTATTCTATAGAGGAGCAGATGACCACGTTCATCGAGGAGCTAGATGCCAGTATTAAGCCCATGGTCTCGCAGTATCGACAAGATAACCGAGATGTCTCATTTTTGAGATTGGTAAATTACGCAAAGGCGCATGGCTCGGCGAGCCGCGGTAAGGACAAGAAGACCAAGAAGGTCACGATTCAGATGCCGTCGACGTTCAGGGCGGGAAAGAAGCCGAGGGCTTCTTATCCCGGTCGTACAGGTCAGGCCGCCGTCCACTTAGCTGAGTCAATCTTCGCGTCAGATGAACGCGGTGCGCACGGAAGTAGCGAAAATCATTATGAAGGAGCATTGGTAGCCGAAGGCAATTTTATTGAGCCATCGGAGGGCTACGGACACGAGGACTACGGGGCAAGCGGTTCGTCAACTTTACCGACGCCCACATACACGACGGAGTCGTTTTCAGAGCCCACGGATCCCGTGATGATGTTCCGGGGGCGCGGCCACCCGCCGGCGCCGCGCATTCCGATGGAAGACAAGGGTACAACGTTTCGAAGGCCAGGCTGGATGGGGAGGCCGCAACATCAAGGAAGGCCGCCGGCCCGTGGAGGACCTAGGCCGCAATATCCCTTCAAGACGCACGGACGGGTGTGCTATCACTGTTACAAAAAGGGGCACGCCGCGCCAACGTGCATTCTTTCCCTCCAGGAAATGCACCGAGTTTTGGGAAATTATGAGGCGTTGTCTCCGATGGAGAGATTAGGGATACCATCGAGTTATCTGAGGGTCAAGAATTGGTTCGATTCGCAGACGGCGAGCACGCCGAGTGCTTCAACGCCGAGGTCGAACCAGCCCTTCACAGGGCCCGGCGCGGGGCCCGCGTCGTCGGACGTGAGAAGGAACCCGCAGCCGCAGGGAAACTAGAGAGGGGAATCTCGAGGGAGTCACGAGAGTCGCAGGTTCAACGTACTGCGTCCGAGACTTAGTCCCGTTCCCCGTCTCTAGCAAGAAGGGAAGGCCTCAACGAGGAGGTAGTTGAAATAGGGGTAAGCCGAAGGAGCCGACTGTTGTCAAGAAAATTCTAAGGCGAGACAAGGATCGTCCGATGGATCAAATTCGTAGGCCCTGGTACAGGATTGAGCGACAAGAATGTCCTGACAAGATCTTGGTCCTCGCGCGAAAAAACTACAAAGTTTACGCGGATATTGGGCCAACGGTCGGATTGATGAGTCGAGTGTTGTCCGTGTTGGACACAGGTGCCGGACCAAATTTGGTTCGAAGGTCGGAACTTCCGGCAGGAATGGAAATGTTGGTGTCCTACGGACCGACCCAAGACATTGGCGACGCGAACAATAGGCCACTCCGGACTCTCAGTACAATTAGAATGCCTGTGAGGCTTGGAAGATTTGTGGCTGCAGCCGAGTTTATTGTATGCGAAAAACTACCAGTCCCGCTAATTCTAGGCGCGGACTACTGGGACCGGTTTGTGGAAGCAATTTATCCAAGGATGAAAACGGCTGAGTTGGCGGATTTCTCGGAGGTTCCGATAGTTAGGCGGTTCTCGACGAGAAAAGGGAAGAAGAATCTGGTCCCGGGAGAGGACGAGAATGATGGAAAGGGGGAGCGAATTTCGCCTAAGGTAAAAGTGGCAAGAGCCACGACTGTCGAGCCAGGGACGCAACGCGTCGTGGAATGCACCTCGAAGAGGGCGGGCTTGATTGTGGTTCAGCCGTACTGTAGTGCAATGCGCCTGTTAGGCAGAGACCAAGGTCCGACGGTCCAACACAAACAACAGCAACAAAAACAACAACTGCCAACGGCACAGCGCTACGGAGTGTTCGAAGCTCCCTGTCCTCTTTAAGCGGGTTTGCGGCCCGCAGTTGCTCGGATCCCTGATAGGGGGGGCAAAGAGAAGGGCCCAGCCCGGGATCGGTAAATGGTGGTAGAGACTTGTAAAGGCAACCGCTCGACGAGTTCGGAGGGGTGTTTAGGTAAACCTGGTCCGATGGGTCGTAAATCCAATGCTCGAAGAGCGCCTTGTACACCTTATACCCTTGATAAGGTCTTCGACGGGGACGTCGCAACGTAGCCCGTCGGGAAAGAAGAAAACGTAGCAGCGCTACACCGTCGTACTGCCCGATGGCAAAGTACCAACAATGGATCGGTGGCAACCAGATTCCGATGGAACCAACACTGAGAAAAGCACAACTGGTGCACCAACACAGAAGCCCGATGGCAAATGACGTCACGTTGCGGATCGCAATCCTACAAGGTGGGACCAACTCAAGATTAAAGGAAATTAGGATAGGGAAATAAAGGGAAAAGGAATGGGACCCCCGAACGCTGAAGGATGCCGTAGGCTTAGGTAAAAGGGAGCGTCTTGGTAGAGACGGACTTCGACCAAGGCGACATTCGATTCCGGCAACTCGGGTTACCTTTACTGACTTGGTCGTCAGAGGGCGAAGGTATATATCGCCCCGCCGGAGCCACTACAGTAGCTCTCGGCGCTACATCCTAGATCTAATCTAATGTTAAATAACTAATATGCAACTAATTAAAATTAATAATTAAAATAATAAAGTGAAATGATTTCCACTTTTTCTTGTCATACCCCATCATTTTCATTTCTTTCCACTCCCCTTTTCAGGTGCGTATTGCACTACACGTACTCGTCGTTGTACGAAAGGCACGGGTTGACGTGCACGAATGGTGTCGTTCAGGTCGAGCCTGACAGGCCATTTCGTTTACTCGTTGCGAATTTTAGGACGTATCCTGTCAGGGTGCAAAAAGGCCAAGTGGTGGCAGAATTATTACCGCACCCGAGGGCCGTGCTCGAGAGTGAAACCACCATTGGTGAAGTTCTCGGAATTCAAGAAAGGAAGAAGGAAATTTTTCCTAATTCTACCAAGACGCCTAAGGGCGAGACAAGATGCGAGCCGTCGGATCAAGCGCGCGAGGACCAGCCAGAAGAACGGTCAAGTGGGCTCTCTGCGACGGCATCGTTGAAGCCGGAGCAGCGGATTGAGCCCCCATCGCCGGACGTGGAGGACCTCGACCTGAGCCACGTGCGGGAACGGCTGCGCGAGCGGTTCCGACGGATGTTGAAGAAATACCCTAAGATGTGGGGTGGGACCCTTGGTGAAATCAATACCACGGTCCATCAGATCGAGCTGGTCCCGGAGACCAGGCCCATCGCACAAGCTCCCTACCGAGCCGGTCCAAGGGCTCGGGAGGTCGAGGACGCAGAAGTACAGGAGATGTTAGAAGCAGGACTCATCGAACCGGCGCAGTCAGAATGGGCGTGGCCCGTTTTATTAGTGCCCAAGCCGGACGGATCGATGCGCTTTTGCGTAGACTACCGCAGGTTGAACGCCGTAACGGTGAAGGACACGTACCCTTTACCGCGCATGGATGAGTGTCTGGACTCGCTTTGTGACACCAAGGTTTTCTCCGCGTTGGACGCGATTTCGGGGTATTGGCAGATGCCTATTCCTGAAGCGGACGGCGACAAGACAGCTTTTTCGTGTCACTCAGGTCTCTACCGTTTTTCAAGAATGCCCTTCGTGCTTACCAACGAGCCGGCGACGTTTCAGAGAGCTATGGATATACTGCTCTCTCCGTTCCGATGGAAGTCGTGTCTGGTGTATTTGGATGATATCATCATCTTCAGCAACTCCTGGGAGGAGCACGTTGTCCACGTTGACGAAATACTGTCTGTATTGGAGAAGGCAGGTGTGAAGCTCAAGCTTCGCAAGTGCGAATTTTCGTCGAAAAGATCAAGTACCTGGGTCATGTCGTTCGGCCGGGTACATTAGAAGTTGAAGCCGCGCGAACCGCCGCATTGGAACAAGTGAGGTACCCTCAAACGCAGACACAGCTCAGAAGCTTCCTGGGACTTTGCAATGTCTACCGCAGGTTCGTTCCGCATTACGCAAAAATGGCGCATCCGCTCAATCAACTACTGAACAAAGGACAACCAGTCCAGTTGGAAGGATTCGACGAACCATGCGAAAAATCTTTTCATAAGGTCAAAGACGCTGTTTTGGCGCCACCGGTGTTGGCGCTGCCGAAGAAGGACCTACCCTACTCGGTAGATACCGATGCAAGCGACTATCAAATCGGCGCTGCATTGTTTCAAACGCATCGGGATGCGCAACGTAAACCCATTGGGTTCTTTTCAAGAACGTTAGCCGCAGCCGAAAGAAACTATTCTGTATCAGAAAAAGAATGTCTAGCGGTAATTTGGGCCGTACAGACTTTAAGACCATATCTATATGGCGAGCACATACATATATGTGCATACCAACCGTGCCTCATTGAGGTGGTTGATGAACGTAACCGACCCCAGCGGGAGATTAATCCGCTGGAGGCTCCGCCTCTCGGAATTTGATTTCGAAATCAAGTACAAGAAGGGCAAGGCGAATAGTCAAGCTGATGCCCTGTCAAGACTACGGATCGCAGGAGAAACCGTCGACGAAATCGACGACGAAATCCTATGCTTTATGGCCGAACCGGCCGAGGGTACAGTGGAGGACGAGGACAGTTTTGACGCGTTAGACGACATCCTCGCTCTTGAGAGGGGGGCGCCGCTGATTGCCTCGATCACTGCCAAGCTGTCACTCCGGAGGAGCTCATTCGCGAGCAAGCCGTCGACCCTTTCTGCAACCGCATCAAGGAAGAAATGGACGTCGGAATGGTGAGAACGTTCAGCATGGAGACCGAGGAACTCAAAGGAACTCTATGCTGTACCGCGGCGGAGTTTGTACAAGTGGTGATACCACAATCGTTAAGGGACCGCGTCATAGGGTTGAGCCACTACGCAAAATTGGCAGGCCACCCGGGAGGCAGGAAACTTTACAAGACATTGAGAAGATATTTTTACTGGCCTACGATGGCCCTAGACTGCTGCGCAGTCGCGAAGAATTGCGCCGCATGTGCGCGGGAAAAGGTGAAGTTAAGAAAAAACACGAAGGAAATGAAGCTGTTCACGCCCAAAGCTCCGCTGGAGTTTGTCGCCATCGACATACTCGGCGATCTAATTACAACTAAACGAGGAAATCGGTATATTCTCGTGATCAGCGATCGATACTCGAAACTGGTACGAACCGTACCGTTGAAGAAGATATCAGCTGCACACATCGCACAAGCCTTCGTTCAACATTGGGTATTCGTGTACGGACCGCCGGTCAAGCTGCTGTCCGACAATGGAACACAGTTCACGCCCCGGTTCTTTCAGAATGTCTGCCGAATTCTTGGCATACGCAATCTGTTCACGACTACGTACCACCCGCGAGCCAACGGCCAAGCTGAGAGGCTTAATCGCACGCTGACTTCCGCGTTGCGAAAATATGTTGGAGAGCATGCCAAGGACTGGGACTTATTTAGCGACGCTGTGACGTTCACATACAACACGCAAGTTCATCGAACTATGAACATCGCGCCCTTCGAGCTGGTGTTAGCTCGTGCGCCGAGAAGCATTGTGTTACAAGCGCAGCTAACTTTGGAGAACTTCAGCGTGTCACGAGCGTACTACCTGAAATGGCAGTCGTGGTTGGAGAGCTTGATGAGAAGTGCCGATAAGAGTCTGCGCAAGGAAAAGGCACGGTAGAAGCGGAATTTCGATTCAAGACTTCGCAGGCCGAAGTACGACATCCCTTCAGGATCATACGTATTCCTTCGGAAAGAGCAAGGCACGGCCACCGAGCCGAAACATAAGTTAGCACAAGTGGCTACGGGTCCGTATCAAGTGAAGGAGTCAACTGACAATACGGTCGTCATTGCCATCGGCGACCAAGAAGAGCGCGTGTCGCGAGATAGAGTCGAATAAGCCACTAGTCCCATGGACTACACGCGGATAATCGGGCTACGGCAAGCGCTACAGTTCCTCAATCAAGAAGGGGAACGAGAAGAACCCGCCGCGCAAGCAAAGAATAGGACGGATGACGGACCGTTGGTAAATCAGGAAGCTGTGCACATCTCGCCCGATCTACGAGAGATAGGAGGTTCGGACG